>NC_069070.1:108096707-108402332 GCF_025698485.1 Gossypium arboreum | reverse complement strand
AAACCATTTTTCCAACATAACAAAGGCTCGAACCAAGATAAATTAGGGATGGTTCCGAATGATTTCAACTTTTATTGTATCTTTCCAACCAATCCAAATACATCCAAAAAAATTGATAGCTTCCACATGGCGAGAGAACTAAAAGCCCAGTCTAGCAATAATTGAATCCGCTTTACTTCCACTAACTCTAGTTTCTAATAAACCCACAATAAATAGTTTGTACTTATGGTTATATTCATGAAAAATGCGTGGAAATTTACTATTTGCACATCCTTGACAATTTCAAGAAAAAATTGTTAAATTCATAAAAAAATTAAGAAAAAATATTAGAAATGATACCTTTACTACTAGGGGTTTTCTAGATCCTTCTGGCTATCCCTAACAATGTTTGCTGCATCAGTACCAAAGCTCGATCCAATTTGTTCACTAATCAGTTTGGTCATGGGATTCATTGCATCTACTAAAGGAACCCGAGAATTGCCAGCAACTTTGAACCGACCACTACAACCCCTAGTGGTTCTGTTGAGGTTTCTTTCGCTCCCAACAGAAGCACCCTTGGATCCCGAGCCACGTCCTTTAACTCCCTGTACCCTTCCCCCAAATTTCTAGTGTCACTATCTTTCACCCGAATATTCTTTTTCGAATCCAACTTATCATTAAATATAATGGCAGAATGTTTAGCTGGGTCCAATAAACATTATTAATAGGTACCTTAGTCTCGGTCGATCCTTCAAAGGTAGGATTAATGTGTGATGTTGTGCCAAATTGAGAATTAAAAGAATGTTTCAAATCCTTACCAACTTCCATAAAAGAGTCTAAGTTGGTAGCAATCTCCAATATTTTTTATGCAGGTTCAGCTTATGGGTTAATTTTATTAACCTGATTCAAAACAGAATGTTTTTTAGACCCATACCTGCTACAAAATGTCCTTTTTGACTTGGCCCAAGATTTCTTTGTGCAGGTTCAATAAATACACCAGGAAAGGGACTGGCCAAGCATGCGGGAAAGGAATTATTATTCCGGCCATTTATTTCCTTTGCTACTGATTGGCCTCTTGGACTTAGCCTAGAATCCTCCAAAAATAACCCATTTAACGCATTAGCAGGTGGACCTCCAGGCCTGAAGAAGCAGCAACCCCGTTCGGCTGAAAGCCTGAATTTGGCTTTCCTGATTTTACTACGCCTAAGTGTTGGATATCACCATCAAATGGGCCCATTAAACTCCTAGCGCTTTATCCTTTTTGACCGACTCACTCACATCCCCACTGGATTTTTTAAAATCATATTTCTTTCTGTCCATAATGAATTCCCCTTTTTGGAAAGAAATTCCCTGTAAATCTGCAGCAACATCAGCAACTAACACTCCCTTTTCTAATATATTAAAATCCAAATGAATCACGTCCTTGATTTTTTTCCTTTGATTCTCGTTTATCAGTGGAAAGTTTTCGTGATTTTCATTCAACCACTATCCATGACCCGAAAACCTCATCTTCCTTCCCCTGGACACTTCTGACCGACGACACCTCCTTCTCCCTTGGTTGATCCAAATTACTGACAGAGTGAGGACATATATTCTTCAAATGATCGTACCTTCCATAACCAAAACAAATCAAAGGTAAGGCCTCATATTCGACACGTATAAATCTATTTACCATAATATTTGGGATTAGAGGTTTATTAAGGTTAATGTAAACCACCATTCGAGCAAATCTTCCTATCGATCTACTGTCTGTGTTATAGTCTAGTTTTGCCACTTGACCGATCAAACCTCTAATCTCTTTTAAAATTTTCCTCTTATACATGAAATCTGAAAGGCTAGCTAATCTAACCCATGTCATGAAAACATTAGGAAACGGTTGTGAGAGATTAAAGTTCGAAGTCCATGATTGTACGATAAAATACTATTCGAATACGACCCATGTCCTTTGGGTAAACACCTTTTCAAAATCCTTATTGCTTTGAAATTTCACCAGGAAATATCCATGTTCAACATCCATTAGTTTGAAAGGCATGGCCGAGCGCCATAGGTTGTAGATCGTATTTTGAAAGGTATTGTTGCTGATATTTCTTCCCAATAGTTTAACCACCACTGTGGTATCCATCTCCTTAACCAGAAGTTGCTGAAGCCTATCAAAGAATGCAATCGACGAGACTCAATTAATAGTGGATCTCATTATATCTCCTTCTAAGATATTAAAATCTTCTTCAACCCTCCTATCCAAATCAATAGACGTATTGTTTCGCTCAATTGAACCCCTACCAAAGTGTCTGTCTTTTCATGAAGATGTTGGTTCAGGAGATAGATCTATGACCATATCAGTGCCTTCCTGTAATACCCCTAACCCCTCTCTGTTATTGGATTAGGGTCACGTGCATTACTAACAAATCAAAACATTTAATTACATCATAAACAATGGTACAAGCTAACTATTATCATCTATTATATATGGGTAGATCATGACAATCTAATACTTTTATATTAGAGTCTTATACAATAGAATAATGATTCATGTTATTTCATTCCAAATCAAAGTGAAAATACTTTTACAGTCCTTAATAAAAGTTTACAGAACCCTAAAAATAGTTTAAAATCAAACAATGGCTAATTTGAAACAATTATGGAAGTTTAGGGCAAATTTCAAAAATACCTAAAAATAGGGGTCACATGGCCATGTGGCCAGGTCGTGTGGAACGCCCTAAACCATGTAACTTTCGAAGTTGGGACACACGGTTGTATCCCAGTCTATGTCTTTACCCGTGTAACTCACTAACTTGGGTCACACGGCCGTGTCACAGACCGTGTGGCTCTTGACATGGGTGTGTGACTATTCTACACGCCCGTGTGCCTAGGTGGTGTACCTCTCGAAATAATCTCACACGGCCATGTTGCAGGCCGTGTGTCAGCCCATGTGGAAACTACACTTATACTGTTTCACAACACATTAGGGCATACACCTGTGTGTGACACACGGCCGTGTGGCAAACCGTGTCCCAGGCCGTATGTACCTAAATGTACCTTAAAACTTAAGTTTACCAATTCATACTTACTTGGACACTAAGCAACTCAATTACCAACTATTTAACCTATTCAAAACATAATTAAACATGCTCAAAACAGGCCAAATCAATAATCTAATATGCCCAACCAATGTACCCTCATTGCTACAACATTTTGTATCATCAAACATACTAGCAAAGCATCAACCATTTAAAGCTTTTATTCATGCCAAATTTTTCCATAATTAGACTAACTTTCAGCTCCGTAGGTTACCAAATTTTAAGCTAAACACATAGCAAACATTAGACTAAGTTATCATACCAACATTGCCGCAACTATAACAATATATATATATACACAATTACCCATCATTTCACTAAAAAACCAAAATATCATTACATCAACAACATTGACAAAGGACCCCCTAGTTACATGTCATTACAAAATAAAACATCACTACAGTTGGGTTCGAGATCGTTGTTGGATGTTAAATCGACGGTAAGCTGAAAAGTACTTAACCTGTGCACGGAAAATAAATATGCACGCTGAGTATAACTCGGTGGTATTTCTATATTCCGAACAATTTAGACTTGATATAAGTAATTAAAATGTAAGAATGCAATAAGTAATGTTATGAACATATGTTTCAAATCAATAACATAAATTTACTCATTCTTTATTCACATCCATTAGATTCCATATGTTTTGGTACATGACAATGACATTTGAATATTTCAACTCATGCAATGACATGATTCATCTCTTTGATCAATACTTGAATTCATTTTAAAATTCACATCTCATTTCATTATTTCATATTTCATTTCTCATTTTTTCCATCTCAATATCAAACACATAAATTTATTATTTAATTTCACCTATTAACATGACTCAGACTCGAACGGATACACGGATCTAACTAACACACCAGTTTGGCACTGAGTGCCTCATCGGATAAATCCGAAGTAACAACTGTGCCCAGCGCTATACAAGTTGACACTCAGTGTCTCATTGGTTAAACCGAAGCAAATTGGCACTCAGTGCCTCACCGACTCGAGATCGAAGAAATCCTTAAACTCTTCCTATCTTATGACATGTCATCTATATCTGACTCAACCCGAAACAGTTTTTCTTTCACTTTTCAATGCAACCAATGTTCCAATTTCATATATGTACATTAACACACATATAAACATATATTAAATTTAATAGCAACCATAATTTCTCAATACACATATTTTTCATTTATGTAACATTTGCTTTCATACGCAACCATCAATTTTAATCTTCCAATCGAATAACAAATCTCACCTTAATACTTACCATGATAGTTATAGCAATATGCATCAATTTTTAGTTTAGTTCGGATAATAGAAATACAAACTGTATATTCTGAGTTACTCAAGTCGACCTTGTCTTTCCCCTTCTTACTTGAGGATTCCGAGACAACGTTTGCTACGGAATAAAATAATTACAATAGATTAATAATACACAACTCAAATTTTCATTAAATTTCAATTTTTATACCACATCTTGCTAAATCCTCAATTTAGTCCTCTAAACCAGGACTAATTTTAATCTCCATATTTAACCTCAAATTTTTATACTAATTTCATTATAAGCTAAATTTAGCTCCCTATTTTCAATTCTATCCCTTAATTTTGAATTTTTTTCAATTTGGTCCCTATTACTCAAAATCAACAATTAACTTCACTATTTAGCCTTTTTTCACTTCTAACTTTAGAATCTATCAAATTAATCCCCAATACCCCCAATACTTAAACTATTCAACAATGGCAATATCTAAAATCTTAAGCAATACTAAAATTTATACCATGGGTCGGGTAACTCAAAGTATCAGAATTCTAAAAATATAAAAATTACAAGAAAATGACTAAATTGCACTAATCAATTTTGGGCTTGAAAATTTTAAACCAAGGCCGAATGCTTCTTTTCTTTTCTTCAATTGTTTTCGGTTTGCATGGAGAATAAAATAAAAAAATGGATTTTGGTTGTTTTTATTCCACTAACTAATATTATTATAATTATTATTAATATATAATTCATTAAGTTGATGTTATTTATTATAGCATATATATTTATAATATACATCATTAATGCCGTCCACTACAACTTAAGCAGAGATATAATTGCTACTTTAGTTCCTTTTTATTTATCTTAATTTATAATTCAACTTTTAACCCTTACGCGATTTAGTCTTCGTACCTTAATAACTCCTAATTTCATAAAAATTATTAATCTAAAAATTAATTCGTCTCTAATAAAACTCCATAAATATTAAATAAAAATATTTACGGATCCGGTTTAATAGAAATCGAGTCCTGAAAATACATTTTCCGATACTCCTGACTATCGAGTCATTACTCTTCCTTCCTTCTTGTTTCTTGAAACCATTCTTTTTTTGTATTCCGATCCTCCAACGAAAGAGACCTATCACTATTTTCATTCGACATTAGAGAAAATTACTGTGTAATCAAGTTGATTTTAACCATGTTATGCTCTATCCTGTTGATTGATGCAAATGACGTAAAAGGCTATGGAAATATAAGGGTTTTTTTTTTTAAATTATATAAAATAATTAATTACGAAAATGGTAGAAGATGTAGATTAATTATAAAAATGGTTTGTTTTCTACAATATTGTTGAATGCTACCGACCTGACAGCAATACCACCCTAGATTTCCCTCTAGCTTTGCTCATCATTCAGGTGAAGTAAAAAGAATATTTTTAACTGGTGTCACAACATAAAAAAAATACAAATATTTTTTTAAATAGTAAACAAATACTATATGAATAGAAATGTATATATTTAATTTCTAACTTGATCCACTAATGTGTTAAGTCGCACCACTTTATAAAATATTTTTTTATATTCGTATATTATTTGTTTACTATTTTATAAATATTCATATACTTTTTAGTGTTGTTTGACATGTTGGCAGCATCACTTGAAAAAAAATACTTTTTTACTTCACCGGAATGATTGGCAGAAGTTGGAGAGAAATATAGGGCGGTGTCGCCTGATGGGTTGGCGACACCCAAAAACACCATAAAAAATGATCCATTTTTATAATTAATTTACATCTTATACCATTTTCGTAATAAATTATTTTTATATTATGTTGATTAAAAACTCAAATATAAGCAACATATAGGTTAAAATATGCTATAAATTCTTATACTCTTCAAAAGTTTGAAATTTAATATTTGTATTTTTATTTTTAGGAATTTGATTCATTTACTTTTTAATATTTCAAAATTCAGATGCAATTGTATGTCATTGAGTTTTTTGTTGATATAATATTTTGATATTTAAAAAAAAATCTCACTTGTAATTAAAAAAATGTAGTTATAATGAACTTGAATTTAGTAAAAGAATTTTAATAGTATTAACAATTAAACTTATATTTTAAAATCCGTAACATACAAAGATTATGGTCCTAAAATAAAAATAAACTTCGAGGAAAAAATCAAATATAAAATATTTATTAATAAACTTCATAAAAAAATTATGATTCAACAAGATAATTCAATACATTAAACAACAACATTTTCACCCATATAAAAAGGAGAGTTGAATGTTCTTATTTACTATTGAAACAGCATACACCGAGCAATACAATGGAAATTGGTACTTTGATCTCTGATCTAATTTAAAGGGGTAAGGCAAGCCAACGAAGCTAAAACTATGGACTTGAACATGACCGAACCCGGCATGCTGCCTTTATCCTTACGAACAAAGAGTGCTTCATACACTGGTCCATTCACTGTCACCATAAGCCCACAAAGGACAACCTGCGATACCAACTTTTCCATGTCCTTACACTCTAATCCCCCCATAAACACCTTAACTACTACCCCAATTAAGCTGAAAAGATTCAGCATTGCCAACGTTGATATAACAGTAAACATGATGGAAGTGCTCCCGAAATCCATGATCTCTTGCTGGTACATCTTCGAGACATCGTCTGTGACGACCTTGGCCGTGACAGTAAATGTCGTTTGAGACAATCCCAATTGTCTCACTATGCAATCAATGAAGGCAAAGAAGAAGGATGTTGTCCTTCTATGTACCCACATTCTTTGCAGGTTCCACCATGCTTTGAATGTGCTTCCAAAAATTAAAGCCTCGGCTAAACTGTAAATGTTCTTGGATACAAACACATAGGCAAAGGGTATAAACCATCTGCTCCGTATGTCGGGGAATAAAGGAATGCCTCGGAACAGAGAAAAGGGGAGAGCGATCGCGTAGTAGAGGAGAGGAAGGGAAGATGGAGCCCATAACAGATAGACACAGTAACCCATTTGAGCACCCAATTTGATCTTATAGTATCCGTAGATGAAAGGACAGTATTTGGATAAGAAAATTTGGAACAGCCCATCAGACCACCTGGTGAACTGAACAAGAGCCATGTCCAAGGTTGGTGGAGCAACTCCTATAAATGCTGTATTGTCTGGATTGTAATAAACTGATTTCCATCCCCTGCATTGGATTGCCAAGCCCGTAACCACATCTTCAACTGGACACCCATATATTAATCCCATCTGCATAAACAAACAACCAAATATTGACCCAAATGTTATTATCTATTGGTATATTAGGTAAGAAATATAAAGTAAAAAATTGCTTAGTCATCAAGTAATATAATTTGTTTCAAGACTCGGGTTTAGTGTGTTTAGCGAGTGCTTTGAACTCCTTGCGATCTCTATGTTTATACCATGCCACATTGAATATACCTCTTTTCCCCATTGAGTTCCCTTCTCAAAGCCACAACTAGCAAGAACTTTAGATGCTTCTTCCAATTCATGAACCGTCCTGTTATCATCCTTTCGAGTTTCTGAATTCCATAGCCTTTTATGTTCCTCAGAATACTTGGTTCCGCAAAGACTCTTTCGTCGGTGAAAGCAGCCAGTGCCACAGTATAAGGCCGAACCATAACCACCTATTCCAGGAAGTTCAACCTTCAAAACCATGAAACCAAAGCAATCAGTGAAGAACATAAACATTTCCAATATCTTTTACCATAAAACCAACCTTATGGAGTACTGGGGAGGAATTCCCATACAGATCATTCTTGGTAATATTATTGAATTTCTGTGGATGCTGCACAAAAGAAAGCTGATGGCCTCTTTCCTCATCCATGAAAAAGCAAAGAGCCTCTTTAATCGAGTCCGCGTTGTTCGCATACATGTCGCAGTCCAAATTGAGAATGATCGCACTGTTGCTGATCTCAGACGACACTCTTATCTGCATCATTCGAATACATAAAATCATATGCAACATATGTAATATTAAAAACCAGATCTCACCGAAGAGTAAGTTATACCAGTGCATTCATGGCTCCAGCTTTAAAGTGATGAAGGCAATCTGGTCTCTTCTCTCGTGCCATGTAAACCAATGTAGGCAATCGACAACCATCACTATCTACAGCATTGGTGTCTCTTCCATCAATAATAATCTGAAAAAAAGAAAAAAAGAAAAATTCTCAAGAAATAATAATAAATTATCTAAATTCTATATACAAGGTGAAAGAAAATGTACGTGTTTTTATACCTGCACAATGGGCTGATGATTTTGCTTGGTTACATTAGAATCCCACTCAGAGAATCCTTTGTGTTGGTTCATTAGTTCTTCTGGAACACCACCTTTATTAATGACTGCTTCTATTCGTTTAATCATACCTTCATATTGTTCCTTCAAAATTAAAAGAAAAAAAAAGCAATTAAATCTTAAAATCAAATCAAATGTTGGGGGATAACTCTTGTTTTCCTACATGCTACAAAAAATACTTGTTTAAAAGGTCAAAATTTGCTACCGTCCTTGTATTTTGGCAATGTTTGAGATTTAATTTCTGTACTTAAAAGTTGAAATTTAAATCTTCTTACCTTTTCAATTTAAAATTTTCAGCCTGACATATTTGTTTTCCGTCAATATTATGTGGAGGCGAAATCAGTAATTTTGTTTAGGTAGCCAAGATAAAATTATAAAAATTTCGGGGGCCAAAGCTAAAAAATGTGTAAAAAAAAAGATTAAATTGAATTATTAAATTTTTTGAAGAGACAAAAATAAAAATTTTCTATTTAATCAATGGCGAAAAAGGCTTAATTGAATATTTTAATTTATTTTGAGGGGCTAATATGAAATTTTTCCTTTGGTTGCCATGCCATGTTGTATGAAATAGCCTAATCAACTTAAATAATTGGGTTAGTATTTTTAATAATTGGATCAGTACTGTAAAATAGAAAAGGTAAGAATATTTAATTTTTAAGTATAGCGACAAAACCTCAAACTTTGTTAAAATCCAGGGACTAACAACAAAATTTAACCTATTTAAACACTGAATTTTTACCTTGATGAACAGCCGCTGTTGAGCGTCTGCGGTGTGTTCATGCAGGTCAAAATTGTGAATAAAATAGGCGTCGGGTGACCTCGGTTCAACGTTGAACTTTTTGCAAAACGGTATCCAAAGCTTGGAAAAACGAGAGGCCTCCAATAGCGCGTAAAAGGTAAGTTGGGATCCGCCATCATCGGAAAGATAGACGCTTAACTTCTCAGTGGGATGATTCAACGACATCGCTGATAAAATGGTGTTAATCACCAAAGTTGGTGGCTCCATCGTGGGATCCGCCGTGCATACAAATATGTCCACCCCCGGTAACTTGCAAGAACTGTTGATTTCATGACATCAATCAAAATCAAAACATTAACGTAACATGTATCAATTAAAATATATTATATATTTTTATTTGTTTTATTTTTAGATTGTTTAATTTTTGTATTATGACCAATAGAAAATTTAGAATAAAAATTTAATATTTAAAATAAACATAAAAATAATTCCTATTTGTATAACATATTTAAAAATTTTAAAGAAAAACAATAATTCATTATTTAAAATATGGAGTAATATTTGATGCACCATAAGTACATAAGTCTCATGCACTATCGTGAATAATATCATGATACTTTATCGTTAAATAAAAAAATAAAGGACTTATAAGTAAATGATAATTAATTATAAATAAATACTAATAACTCTGAAATTTAAGATTTTGAGTTTAAGGGTTTAGGATTTTAAATTTAAGATTAGGATTTTAGCATTTATTTATAATTAATTATTATTTAATTATGTTAAAATAAAATTATTAGTATTTATTTATAAATTTTTCATTACTTTTTGTTTTATTTAATGAGGAATTATCATATTATTATAAATATATATAATTTTAAAAATTCTTTAAATTTTTATAATAATATATAAAGTACATAAAATCAAAATATTGTATAAAATATAAAAAAGAAATTAATAACTTTAAAATATTTATAAATTCTAAAAATTATAAATTAGGGTTAAATCGAGATTTTAGGTAATCGGCCTTTGAAGACAGAAGAAAACAACCATCGAAGTTTATTGAGTAGCACACATTTCAAGATTTTGTTTTTGTTAATTTATGAATTTTTTTATTATTTCTGTCCATTACAGAGTTGGATGGATCGACATGCCAATATATTATTAAGCATCTTTTTAAAATATAAATAAATAACTACCGTTTCAATTAATACTTTTGTTTTATGTTTTGTCTCAAACACAGCACACTTTTTTGAATATTATGTATTTAATTATTTACAAACTTTTAAAAATTAAAGAAATAAAATAAAAAGTCAATTAAATTTTAATTTGATTGAATATTCTTATCAATATAAAAGATGTAGCCTTAATTATGTTAAAACACATTATTCTACTCTTTAACAGTTGAGAAAAATTATAAATAATTTTAGATACGGTATCGAAAAATAAATATAATAAAATTAATGTTTAAAAAATAGAAAAAAACATATTTAAAAATTTGACTAAATATTTGGCAATAAGTGATATTTAAATAACAAAGGTAGAATAAGCCTAGAGTCACTCCACCCCTACAGACAGGCTGTTTAAATGTGTTTTAATCTTATATTTTTTTGAATTTTTAAAATTTAATTATTCTAATTCTATTATTTTTAAATATAAAATTCATCTTTAAATTATCATTTATTCAAATATTTAAATTATTAATTTAGTCTCATTTTATCTTAACATATGATGTCAACCAATAAAAATATAACACTGTGACATGTTTGTTAAATAATATACACCATTTAAATAAAATGAGACAAAACTGATAATTTTATATATTTTTATAATAAAATTTAACACTTAAATGGAAAATTAATACAATTTGAGTGAATTATAGGGTGAAACTTTTTAAAATTTATTTATTTTTATTTTTATTTAAAATTCAATTAATTAAACAAATATAAATTTGATAAAGATACATTAATAACTAAATCAAATTGCTTTGCATGACTAAACTATTAATAAATTTATATTTTAGTCATTTAATTTTAAAAATTATAAAATTGTCATTGAATTATTTAAAGATTTTCATTTAAGCCATTGGAAAGTTAAATTTTTTAAAGTTTAGTTAATGAGTTTTAAGCAACGATTTGATAATCAGTATGATGAATCAGTACTCATCGACAAGTAGAAGAACATACTTTAGATCTAATTCGATTTGATAGTCAGTGTTGGAGATCCAAGAAAAAAACTATTTAAATTTTGGTTCATAGATTTGTAACGTTCAAAGCTGTTTTATGAAACAAAAAGTTGAACTATAGAAGAGAATGAGAGGTGAGCTTTTGATTTGTACAAGCGGTATGAATAGAAAATGCCATATAGCAATGATTTTAACAGCCTAGTAATTAAATGAAAACTTTCGAATAGTTTGATAATCATTTTATAATATTTTAAAGTTCAAGTGACCAAAACATAAGCTTATTAATATTTTAGTAACCAGTTTACCCAAAAATTTTCAAAATTCTATAAACTAGAAAAAAAAAACCTCGAGTCTATGAAATTCATTGAATTAAACTTAAAACTCGTAGTCGTATCGTCTTCTTCAAACTATTTTTGTTTTTTAAACAAAGGATAGACAGATGTTTCAAGGAATACTATGATTAGGTTTAATAGGAGGAGGAAGAAAAAAATGGTAGACAAACCTTTGAGAGAGATTGAATTTGAGAGGATAGTAACGAACAAGATTCCAACGAAGAGCTTGAGTAAGGATCCAGTAAAAACCGAAGCCGAGCTCGGCGAAGAACATACCGATCCATAGCCACCGACCTCTGTCGCCGGCTGTGGGGAGGTTTGATAATCTATAGGCCCATATCAAACATATCCCCACCAATATCGACGACGAAAACAAACTGAAAGCAACCTTGCCCTTTGCTTCTTCCGTCTTGAAAAGAGGCAGTTTGCGTTTCTCTCCTTCCACCGCTTGTGGTGTTCTCCTCATCGCTTTTTCTTTTCTCACTAATCTAACACTACATGGATCAACTAAGCTATATGATATATATACACGATAATCATCCTAGCTAGTGGAGTAAAAGTACTCCGCAAACATATATTCATGAGAAATTATTTAATAAATTAAAAATAAATTATTTAACAAATATATTTAAATATTGACGAGGGTTAAAATGATAAAGGCAGTATATTAATTATTAGTGCGCTTTATGTTCAGATTTTATCATATAAAAATATAAAAGTACAAATAATATTTTAGTTATGTTTGTTACTTTATAAAATAAATTTTTTATAATTTTTAATTGTGTTCGTATTTAGTTGATGAATGATACTAACTCGCTTAACTTTTAAAATAATAGTAATAGATGTATGAATTAGTTTGGCCAAGTCGAATCATATTGAAATGAACGTACCAATTCTATTTTAAATTTATTGATATTTTAAAATTTATTTAACATTTTTAAAGTTAATAAATTCTTAGTATCTATCTATATTTATATTATGCTCCTAATTGAGTTAGTGTGACAACTCAATCAAACATCAACCCAATTAAAAATTATTAAAATAGCGTTTTTATATACAAAATAAGTCATATTGTGCCTAATTTTCTTGCCTAATGTCCATTTTTTTAAATCCTTCTAAATATCAGGTTGGACTTCGAGTTTGGACTAATAACCCGACATGTGAATAAGTTTATATCAAGGTTGTTAGCAGCACATCAATGATGAATCTGCCAATATCGGTATGTTTTGGTGTGCCATGTCGATTTATTGATATTTTAAAAAGTTGTTTAATCTTTTAAATTTAATAAATTCTTGGTATCTATCTATACTTATATAAAGCGCTTAACGAGTTTGTGTCACGAGTAGACTAGGAACAAACTCGCTTAAAAAGTACTAAAATACCATTTATACACAAAATTATATTATTATAAGGATATTTTTATCTTTTTATATTTTATATAAAATCAATAAAATTCAATCATAATAAAATTTAAACATAAGACCGATGAATCTTAAACATTTATTTTTACCATTGCAATATTTTTATATAAACTTTTAATAATATATTTTATTATATTTTTTCACTCTCATAGTGAGTATTTCATAGTCTAATACGTATATTGTAAGGTAAAGAGAATTTTGAAACGAATTGAATATCCATTATTGAAAGAGAAAATGGCTTTTTATAGCTGTACATCACAACTGAAAATAGAAAGAAAATGTGTCAATGACTCAACAACCTTGAATAAATCAAACAAATAAATATCCCTAAAGAAATGGGATTTATTATCCAAGCAACCTCAAACAGATTATCAAATCCTAACAATTCCTCCATTAAACTAAAAATGCTCTAAGCATTTAGTTTATGTCAGCTTCTGCACAAACACTCAAGAATCCTCTTAGCATACAAAACTGATCCAGCTTAAGAGGTTTGGTCGTCACATCTGCTAGCTAATCTTGTGAATTACAATGCATCAGTTTAATGTTGCAGTCTTTGTTAAGTCTCGAAGGAAATAAAAATGCACATCAATATGTTTGCTGCGGCCATGCATTACTGGATTTTTGGAGAGCTTGATTGCTAAGCTGTTATCACAAAAAATAGTGATCAATTTTTCATGATTCTTGTCCAATTTCGCCAACACCCTTTGTAAACATAGTGTTTGACATGCACATGATGTTGCATCAATAAATTTAGCTTTTGTGGTGGACAAACTAACTACTGGTTACTTATTAGAAAACCATGAAATTGCCCCTGAGCTTAATAAAAACACATAACCAGAGGTACTCTTTCTATCTTCTATATCTCTAGCATAGTCGCTATCAGTGTAAGCAAAAAGTTCATCTTCTCTTCCCTTCTTATAGAAGATTCCAAACTTAGTTGTACCTTTCAAGTATCTCAACGCTCGTTTCACCACCTACAAATATAGCTCAGTAGGATTTTCCATGTATCTACTAACAAGACTCACCACAAACATCATGTTCAACCATGTTGTAGTAAAATACATAAGACTACCAACAACTTGATTTTAGTAAGTCTTATCGACTTTGACTCCATCTTCATCCTTTGAAAGCTTGAATCTAGGGATTAATGGAACCTGAACAGGATTACTCTTATCCATTCTGAAACATTTCAGCACCTCTGATGCATACTTATTTTGACTGATAAAAATGCCATCAGATTTTTGCAACACTTCAATACCAAGAAAATACCTCATGCTCCCAAGATTTATCATGTCAAATTCATTCTTCATAGAATTTATGAACTCAATTATCATCTGCTCATCATTACCAGAAATAATGAGATCATCAATAGACAAACTAACAATTACCATTTTTGTAACACCCTAACCCGTATCCATCACCGGAACAAGGTTATGGAGCATTACCAGACTTATAACTCAATCAATCAAACATCTCATGCACATTTTTCATTCAATTCACAATTTATTTATAAACTTTCATATGGTTTCTAATATAAGCCTTTGAGGTTCCAAATAATCATTAAAATTTGTTTGAGGCTAAACCATGTACACAAGATTTTTTTTTTAAAACATAGAAATTTTTCTAAGATGTAGGGGACACACGCCTGTGTGACAGGCCGTGTGAGCCACACGCCCGTGTCCTAGGCCATGTGGACATTCGATATGATATACACGACTGTGTCCCAGCCCGTGTCTATACCCGTGTAACTCTCTGACTTGGGTCACACGGCCAACCACATGTGCTAGGCCATGTGAACAATGTAAAATTCACAATTTAGGTGCAGGGGTCACACGGCCAAGCCACACGCCCCTGTGTTAGGCCGTGTGTCACACACGGCTGAGACACACGCCCGTGTCACTACCTATGTCAAATTACCTGGGCATTCTTTTTTTATATTTTAAATATATAGGGGACATTGCCAAACCTTACGTCCGTGCACATAACTGTGTGTCACACACGGCTGAGACACATACCTGTGTCTCTGCCCTTGTGGACAAAAATAGGCTATTTTCCAAGCTTTATTTCTCACCCAAATTGATGCCAACCTAAATTCAACCATATGCATATGACCATGATATAATAGGCATTCAAACCAACCCAAAAATTAAACTTAAAGCATGTATCATCACCACTTACAACATTAAATTTGTTAAAAGCAATTCTTCATTTATCATTCATATTTAACTCATTTAAGCAAACATCATTTTCAACATAATATAAAATGTCAACAAGAATTTACAATTATATACACTTGCAAAAACTAGTACTCTAGAGTTCATTAAACAAAAGGACACTATCATTAATTTTACATCCTAGGTACATGCCAAAACACAAAAAGAAGAAACGTCCAAGTCTAATTCTACTATATATCTAACCTGCAACATATGAATCAATTTATCATTAATAGGTTTCATTTATTAGCTAAATACAATTCCAACCTCTCTTAATATGAATTTCTAACTTAGCCAAATAAGGTTTCAATTCTATCAATAATTCAGGTAACTTTATCATGAGATCGATTAATGATGTGGCACCCAGTGCCTAACGATAACCCACAAAAAGGGGTTGCGCCCAGCGCTAGCTGGATTAACTGATGATAATGAAGGTGAGCCCAGCCCTAGCTGGATTAACCAACAATATTTGCACCCAGTGCTAGTCAGATTAACCGATGGTTATGTGCCCAACAATAGTCAGACAATGTAACACCCCTAACCCGTATCCGTTGCCAGAACAGGGTTATAAAGTATTATTAGTGTTTACAGATAAATCGAACCAAAATACTATTCACATTCGATAATAACCATATAGTCCCCTTAAATGGACCCTCGAAGCCCAGTATGAACAATAAAAATGAACCAGGACTAAATCGGGGTCTCAGAAAATTTTTCATGACATTTCAAAGTTTTTCTTATGAACAGTGCCCACACGCCCGTGTGGTTTAGGGGCATGCCCGTGTGATCAGGCCGTGTGGCTTCACACGCTCGTGTTCCTAACCCATGTAACTCTCTGACTTATAAGGCATGAAGAAATTTAGGTCAAACGGCCAAGTCACACGCCCGTGTGCTAGGCCGTGTGGTTAATTTAATTTTCATAAAATAGGTGCAGTTTTTACACGGCCAAGTAATACGCTCGTGTCCAAGGTAGTGTCACCCACACGGTTGAGACAGATACCCTTGTCTCTGCCCGTGTGCTCAATTCTAAGCATTTTGTTTCTCATTTTTAAAGTGCAGGAGACACATGGCCAAAACACGTGCCCATATGCCAGGTCGTGTGTCTACCTGTGTGGATGAAAATAGGCCATTTTAAGGACACTTTTCTCACCCTTTTCACATTCAACCTGCATACAATACTTTCATATACCAATATACTCCAAATCAACAACAAATTCAAATCAATAACTTATATGGTAAGCTAAATTTATAATTACACTACTTATTTATGTAAACTTACTATGTTATTTCATTTATTAACCATTATTATATACTAATAAATACAAACACATAAAGTAACATATATGTATGAAATTCATTCATAACCATGTTTCAAGTTTACTTTATTTCCATTCCATCTTATACATGCCATATAAACCTTAAGTTATAATACAAAGTCTACCGCCGAAATCTGGATAGTGTGACCCGATGTGATGATCCAATCCTCTGAACTCTTGTTAATCTATAAAGAAGATGTAACACACAAAAGTAAGCTTATGAAAGCTTAGTAAATTTATATGTTTTAAATTAAACCTTACAAAACATACTATTATAAATCATAAAATATGCAATTGACTACCACTTCCTGCCACAATTTCAAATGATGAATTCACTTGATTGAGCTCAATATCAATGACTAACTAAATCCCAACACTTAAATTCAAGTAACACTTACCATTACCTGCCACATTCCACTTTGGTTTTGCACACATTTTATCACGGCTTTGCCATGATCACACACTTTATCACATTGTCATAGCTTAGCTATGGTCTTACACTTGCACACATATATAAATGCCATGTTTCAATCATTGTCTTACGTTAACTTTCACTGTAATGAACCGAAAGTTACGGTATCAGAAATTGAGTCTTGAGTACTGTTTTCGCGAAATTTATTCATGAATATTTATTAGAAATATTTATGAATTATAGTTGAATGGTTATTTAGTGTTTAATTAAGTGAAGTAGCTTGAATTTAGTTTAAAGGATTAAATTGCATAAGGAATAAAAGTTTAATTATAGATTAAAGAAGTAAAAGGGACTAATCTAGCAATTAGACCCTAAGTGCCATGTGTGTGAATGTATGATATAACATGTGTAATAGTTGGTATATATGTGTAATAGTTATAAGATATTTTATGTTATAGCTATTACACATGTTAATTTTATATTTATTATAAGTTAATAATAATATAATATAGTATAATGAATAAAGAATAATGAGTAAAGAATAGAAAAGTTACAGAGAGCAAACGTGAGAAAGAAAGAAAGAAAGAAAGATAGAAAGACTAACAGAGAGCAAACGTGAGAAAGAAAGAAGGAAAGAAAGAAAGAAATAAAAAAGGGAAATTTGAGGATTAAGGCCCTAAAGTTTGATTGGTAAGTTGTTTTAGCTCATTTTCCTATGATTTTTATGTTTATGGATGCCTAATTCAAAGTTCTACGTGTATGAGGTTAAAATGAAGAAAAATAGAGAATTTTTAGATATTGATTTAGTTGAATAAATTGAGGTTTTATGGGTTAAATTGATAGAAATTGAAGTTAGAAGTGATTAGTTAAAGGAATTTCTAAGTTAGGTTTAAATAGGGACTAAGTTGAATAGAGCTCAAAATGTATGTTTTATAATGAATTTTATGAGTTAGAAATTGTTAATGAGTTGATTAAAAGAGAATATGAAGCTTAAGTTAAAGAAAAAAAGATTAGTAATGGAAAAAGGACGAAATTGGAATTTTTGTAAAAATTTGGTAGAAAGTGAAAATGTGTTTTATGAATTAATATATTGATGATTTTTAATTGTATGATTGTTAGTAGCAAACGTAACACC
Organism: Gossypium arboreum; assembly: GCF_025698485.1. Classification (NCBI taxonomy): domain Eukaryota; kingdom Viridiplantae; phylum Streptophyta; class Magnoliopsida; order Malvales; family Malvaceae; genus Gossypium; species Gossypium arboreum. Next base: position 108,383,950 of record NC_069070.1, on the reverse strand, counting down.
GGATACGTCATCAAAGAAGGGAAAAGAGAAAGTGAACGAAGATATCGATTAAATTTGATAAATAGTGGTTTGTATTTCTATAAACCGAGCTTAATCGTTATTGCTATATTTGATATTTATATTGTATGAAAATGTGAATGAGGTAAGTATTTTTACCATATTGAAGTAAATGTGATTTTGAATACCCTATTAATGATGTCGGGCTAGTCGGATATAGTTGACATGTCATAGGAATTGGAAGTATTGGGATATTCCGACATTGAGTCGATGAGACACTATGTGTCGACTCATCGTTAAAGTTTTGGATTTGTTCCGATGAAGTACTTTGTGTACTATAATGTTAAAGTTCGGATTTATTCGATGAAGCACTATGTGCTTATCCCGAGTGTGGGTTGGATCCGTGTATCCGTCGTTGTCCGAGTTATGTTAATAAGGGTAAATAAAGTAAAGGTTATTAAAGTCTTGATTGATATTGAATAATAGCAATAATGTGTTTGAATTACCATGTTTTAAAGTTGATTAAGCTATTGTTTATAGAAATACCACTGAGAGTATTCTCAGCGTATGGTTTGTTTCCGTCATGCAGCTAGGTACGAAAGTATAAGGACTCAAAGATACAAGCCGATCCCCAAACTCAAATTGGTGAAGTTTCTATCTTTTGGAAAATGGCATTGTACCTAGGATGTCTTTTGGTCATTTTGAAAGTATCTAAGTTGTTAAGTGATATTTTGGTATGTTTTGTAAATGTTACCAAAACCTTAAGTATGGTATGTTTTGATATGTTAGTGAAGAGTAATAAGAGGAAGTGTTGGTAAATATTGTAGAGAGAAGAAATGAAGATGTTATAAACTTAGTTATCAACATTTTATACTAAAACAGATTTGGACAGTAGCGGTAGTCCAACTTTGAAAATATACCAAAAATAGTAGAAAGTGAATTAGATCATGAATAAATATGTAATTGAAGCTTAATGAATCTATTTTTATATGGAAGAAATAAAATAGGTAAAAGCGTTGTATTTTATGAGATATTTACGTTTTGGTGAAACAGGGTTAGAACAATTTCTGGATTCCCTATTCTGACTTTACACCATAAATTGTGTATTAATAATTAGGACTCAAAATTTATTTTTATGGGTTCCTTATTGAGTCTATTTTTAATTTAAACAAATGGCATAGTTATTGGATTTCTGTACAGGAAGAAATTTGATTTGTAGTGCACAAGGGTCAGAGTAGCCAAACCTTGAAACAGGGGAGACTTTTTCTAATAAACTGTACTAATTGGCCTAACCAAAAATTCTAAAAAAAATTTAGTAAGTAGATATATGAGTCTAGTTTTAGGGAAAATTTACGGAATTGGATTTCGAGTTTAGTAACTCGAGATGTAATTTTTTTAGCGACCGTGACGCAGATGGATAGTTTACTACGAACACTGTTTAAGTGCTAAGATAAGTTTTGTAATGTCTCCTGCTTGACTCTGGTGACGGTCTCGGGTAGGGGGATGTTACATTCACAATGTCATAGCTCCACTGTGGTCACACATGTCACACTTTTCCATGGTTTAACCATGGTCTTATCCATCAATTCATCACTGATCACTAAATAAACGTACTCAATCCTACGTTTCCCTTAATTTGAACTTTAGCTTCAAATTTCGTTTTATCTTAATAATCATAATTTCATAAAAAAAATATAAATTAATACATTATATAATCTCTAATTTTAAAAATCAATTATAAAATTTAACCATATGAACTTACCTGAGTCAATTTGTATAATTTCAAAGACTAATCTGTCACTTTCTCTTTCCCGCGTTTATCTTCAGATTCTTGATCTAAAATATAAAATTTTTCCATTTATTAGCACCAAATTCAATTCTAATTAACTTCGCAATTTATGCCCTTTAATTTTTTAAATTACACTTTTACCCTAAATTTTATAGTTTTTACAAATTAGTCCATGCTCAATTAACCCATCAATTGAGCTAATTCTTCTTAATTTACACTTTATCTAACTATTTTAAGCTACTACACAGCCTTTGAAATTCATAATTTCAACACCAAACCCTAATTCTCAACATTTTTATAATTAAGTCCTAAAAATCAATTTCTACTAAAATCCCTTAATAAATTCATCATATAATGAATTAAAATCATCAAATCCATGATAATTCATCTTAAAAATACAGAAATTATCTATGGAAACTTTCAATTTCACTTATAAAATCAAAAACTAATGAATTCTATAGTTGGACCTAATTGTAAAAGTCACAAAAACATAAAAATTTCAAAGAAAAAGCAAGAATTGAACTCACATGGTGCAAAAATATGAAAAACCAGATTATTCCAGACGTCCTATGGTGTTTTTGCTAAATAATAATGATGATTTCTCTAGATTTTTCAATTTAGTCTTTATGTTATTTAGTTAATTTGCAAAATTTCCAATTTTGCCCTTATTTCACCTTATTTTCTTGCTGATTTTCTTGTCCAAACAGTCCAGACCATATAATTTAGGTCTAGTTACCTTTTAAATCCCTCCTTATTAATCACTTAAGCTATTTAATCGCTATATAACAAATTTTGCTCCTTTTTCAATTTAGTCCTTTTTAATTGATTAACTATCAAAACCTTAAAAGTTTCTAAAAAAAACTTTAATACTAACTCAATGACATTCCATGAATATTTCTAAAAATATTTATCGTTCATTTTTATAACTTTGAAGTCTCGATACATCGTTTTTGACTCATTTGACCTAATAAATTCTTTTAATTCACAAAATTTTCTAATTCAAATATATTTCAAAATTCACACTTGATTCATAATTATTTATTACTAAATTTTCAAACTTACTTGTCTGATTGCGCCCAACGCTAGTCAGATTAACCGACGGTTATGTGCCCAGCATTAGTCAGACAAGTTAACGAAGATTGCGCCCAGTGCTAGTCAAACATATCGATGATTATACAATTGTTTACTTCCACGTTTTTCCTCTTTTATTTTATTTACTATTATTCAATAACATAGATACATTTTATATCCTGAACAAATTTAACATTACTTAATTTAAATGGTAATTAGCAGTAAAAGCAAGTTCGAGTCTACGAACTTACCAAAATACGATAAATATCTACTCAGTGATCTTTTCCTTTCCACGGTTGATACTCGCTCTATTCTTCTCTTGATCTATTTTTAAAAATTTAGCTCAATTAATACCATTCTTATTTCTACTAATATTAATCAAATTTATATTATAACACTTTACTCATTTTTAGTTATTGCTAATGTCATGGGTTGCGCGTGGGAACTTGCAACCATGATGAACTTGTACAATCCATCGCATTCGAGGGAGGTCATTCAGCCCAATCAGACTGCTCCCTTTCTTGAAGAGATTGAAAAGCCCATCTCCGGAGCTTGGTAAATATGGAAAGTGTTCTTCACAGATATGCTTGGCAAATATGGAAGGGGATCCTCAAAGATATGTGATCTTAGACATTAAATGTAATATTTAGAAGATACGATTTTGTAATCTTAGAGGTTTGATATCTAGATAGCTTTAAATCTTAGCCATTGATGTATTTTATCTGTACCGCTGATATTGGGAAGGCTCAGCTATAAATAGAGGCCTCTCCCCCTCATTATAATTCATTCAATTATCAATAGAATTTTGAAGCATTCACTCAAACTTTTCTCTCAAGTGTTCTTGCTTTTCTGTGGCTTTTGTTAATCTTTCAAGTTTGTTCTTACTTCGTTCTTCTGTTGTTCTTCGTGGGTGCCTTAGAGGAGTTCTGTTGAATCATCAATTGTTGCGAGTTAGGCTGACTTAGGTGTTTTTGAGCGAAGAAACTGCCTAAGGCCGCACGGATTGCTTGTGAAAACTTTAAATTAGTGACAGTTGATATCTGAGCTAGCATTTGAATACACCGTTGAAAGATGTCGAAAGAAGTTGTTGAGAACTTTAAGGGAATAGAGACCCGTGGAAGGGCTAGGAAAGCTAGCCGTTCGAGGGACATACCATCTGCTTTGGAAGATCGAGTCGTCACTCTTGCGAAATCCGTGGGAGATGTCAAGGAGAGGATTGATGATATCATTGATAGGGTCAATGATGGGTTGTTGTCCATGAAGGAGAAATTTAAAGATTATGTGTTGAACTCTTTTGAAAAGTTGGCTGGCAGGGATGATGCCATTTGGGTTATAATGACGGTCTTGAAATAGGAGATTGAGAAGTTTAAGGGTGAACTCACAATCTATAAGGTTGCTTTGGACAGTGGAGGGTTAGCTGCTGTCGCACCCAAGCTCAAAGAGTTCAAGGGAACAAGGTCTGCAAGAGATGTGGATAACTTCCTGTGGGGAATTGAGTAATACTTCCATTCCAAAGGCATCATAGATGATGTCACTGGGGCAATTACTACTGTTATGTATCTTACTGATGTTGCCTTATTGTGGTGGCGTAGTAGGTCCACCAATATGAGACGTGGTGGGACAAAAATTGGAACTTGGAAGGAGTTCAAATGCAAGTTCAAGGCACAGTTTTATCCTGAGTATGTCGAGGATAAAGCTCGAGCAAAGTTACGTTGGCTTTCGTAACAAGGCACTATGAGGGAGTATGTGTAGGATTTTAGCAAACTCATGCTTTAAATATCATATATAGGTGAGAAAAAGGCATTTTTTTCCTTCATGGATGTCTTGAAACCATGGGCGAAGTAAGAGTTACAACGTCGAGGAGTCCAAGAGCTTACCAAGGCCATGTTAGTAGTGAAATCGTTGGCCGTATTTGGTGGGAAGAAAGACAAGCCTAAGTCTTCTAAGCCCAAATTCAATCTAAAAGGAAATAGTGGGTGAGACAAAGAAAGGCCTACTAGGAATGGCAATAGTAGGAAGTCGTGGGACAAAAGAAAGGGTGGGCCTATAAGTTACCTCCATTATGATGGCCTATATATGATTAAGGATTGTCCAAAGAAGGCTGTGCCTCTCCGCTATGGAAGTAAAAGTTGAGTCAAGTGTGGAGGATAACAATCTTGGTTCAATATTAAGGGGTTTCAAAGATAAGATGAGTCATTGGCTGATGTTTGCGGACATCATAGTGGCTTGCAGAAAGTTGAATGCACTTGTAATGGCCTAAATTCAAAGTTATCGAAACAGTGGTTTCGTAACCAAAAATCTGAATTAAAGAGAAATTTATTTCAATATTTTTGCATGAAAATTGATATGATAGGAAAATCGTATGAAAATATTGATAGAAATTTTTTTACCGATTTAGTGGTTAGTTAGAAAAAGAAATTATTGAAGAAATTGGGTAAAAACAAGGTATTGGGACCTCTATCTCGTAAAACCGAGTCGAAAATAATTTTATAAATATTTATGAAATGTTAGTAATGTGGTATTAAAATTTCGTTAGGAAATTTTAATGTTTGGATAGTTAATTAAATGAAAAGGACTAAATTGTAAAAGGTGTAAAAGTGGATGAGATGGTTAAATAGCTTAAGTGTCTAATGAGAGAGGATTTAAAAGGAAATTACACCCAAAATTTATTTGGGCTGGATGGCAAGGGCATGAAATCAGCAGGAAAATTGATAAATTAAGGGCAAAATTGGAATATTGCAAAAGTAACTAAATAAAGCTAAGACTAAATAGGAAATATCTAGATTTCTCTTCATTTCTCTTCAATTCCAGCAGCTAAAAATGCCATAGGAGGGTTCTCTAAGCTGGTATTCCATAATTTTTGCACCAAGTGAGTTAATCCTTGCCTTTTTCTTGTAATTTTTGTGTTTCTAAGACTTTTACAACTAGGTCCTACTATTAAATTCATTAGTTTTTGATTTCATGGATGAAATTGAAAGTCACCATGGTTAAGTGCTGTAAGTTTATGATGAAATAGAATGAAATTAAAGCTTTAATTTGTTTATGAGATGATTTTATTAGGTAAGTTCAATAGAAATTGATTTTTAGGACCTAATTGTGAAAATGTTTGGAATTAAAGTCTATTGCTGAATTTTTGATTCTTAAAGGTTGTAAACTAGTTTAAGGTGATAGAATAAAGTATTAATTGAGAAAAATCAGCTCAATTGAGAGGCTAATTGAGTAGGGATGAAATTATTATTTATTAAAAGCTTAAGGGAAAAATGGTAATAAACAGCTTGCACAAAAACAGTTTGGACAGCAGCAGTAGACTAACTCTGAAAAATCACCATAAATTTTAGAAATCAAATTAGAAGATGAAAAAAATATGGAATTAAAGCTTATTGAGTCTAGTTTCTCATAGAATAAACAGTGTAAGCAATGGATCTGTAAATCATGAGATATAATGAATTTTATGAGACAAGGTCAGAATGAATTCGAGTTCCCCTGTTCTGATTTTGAAAAATCATAAAAAATTGAAGAAAAATAATTAGGGGCTTAAATTTATATGTATAGAATCCTGAATGAGTATATTTTTAAGAGAAATAAATAAGAACATCATTTGAATCCTGTATGAAGAGATAATTAATTTTTAGTGAAGAAGGGTCAGAACTGTCAGACAGCAGAACAGGGGTGACTTTAAAGAATAAACTATACTTATTAGCTAAACTAAAAATTCTGAAAATTTTATGGTAAGAATATATATGAGTCTAGTTTCAGGAAAAATTAACAGATCTTAATTTGGAGTTCCGTAGCTCGAGTTATAGATAATTTAGTGACTATGACTCAAATAGACAACTTTGAATAAACTATAAATAATAATAGTTGAATTATAGAGAATGTTGCATATGAACATGAAATGTATCAAATTGATAATTAAATTTATTTATTCAGATCCAGAAGATTCAAATACGAAGCTAGATCGAGGAAAGGAAAAAGTTCGGGATTAGTAGATTTTTTTTGTTTACAAACAAGTATCAAGGTAAGTTCATGTAACTTGAATTATATTCTTAAATGCTTGAGATTGTATGTTATTAATGTGAATATGATTTGAATGTTCATTGTATGAAAATTAATGAAACATTGATATATTTGATAAAATGAGAAGAAATCCCGATTGAATGAAAGGAAAATTCGATGGATCTCTGAAAAGGAATTGATGGTAAAAGGATCTAGGCGGACGGGTGATCCTATCTTGATATAGCCATCCCAAGAATATGTGTAAAATGGATTTAGCCCGGACGGGTAATCCAATTAGGGTCTGAATTTAGCTTGGACCGTAATTCGATCCAAGCTCATTAGAGTAATTGTCGCTTGGGATTTAGCTTGGACCGGTAATCTCGATAATACTCTATAAGTTTATATTGCGTGATTTAGCTCGACCGGTAATCCCGCCGCAAGGTTGAGGTTCATGGAGTGTGCTCTCTGAAATGGAAATGTGCGCACATGAATATGATTTGACGGACCCGGAATTGTACACTAAAAGTGTACCTCTGAAAATCCATCGAAATTCCGATAAATTCAACGGGATAAATATGGAAAAATAACAAGGAAATGGAAATTATGATATTAATGAGCTCATCAATCATGGTATATATTATTGGTACATGGAAATTATTGTACTAACTTGAATGTTGAGTTTGTGCATATTAGGGTAATAATGCATTGAATGGATATATGAATGTTTATTGTATTGTATTGAAAATATTAGGTAAGTATAATTCTTGTTACATGAACTTACTAAGCACAAAGTGCTTACTCATTTCATTTACCTGCTTTTGTAGTGTTAAGAGCTCTGAGGTCGAATTTGGTGGAGACACATCACACTATCAACCTCGTGGATTTCGGTATATAAAGAAACTTTATTTTGGAAATCAATGGCATGTATAAGCTAATAAAGTAAATGTTAACGTGAAATGAATGTAAATTTAGCCATTAGTATGGTTAACAAACCTGGTTTTGGGTATGTGATGACGTTATTTTATAAATATGCATGAATTTATCTTGAAAATATGTTGAATTGGATTGGTTGATGTGGATTGTTTTTGGTTTAAAATTTCAGGGAAGGTTAGATATCTATAAAGGGGTTATATTGAGTTAAAAAAAATTTTAATTCGTAAACTCAAGTAATACTTCGTACCCTATTCCGGCAATGAATACGGGTAGGGGTATTACAGCACTTGTCGACATAGGGTTGTCTGAATTGTTCATGTTCGAAGGGGCTACTCATAAACTTGGCATTAGGATTGAAAATGAGCTAGGTCGGATCAAAGTGGTGAACTTAGAAAGTGTTCCAATCAAGGGGGTTGAAAAAGAGCAAAACTCCAACTTGGCAATTAGATTCGTAAGGTGTCCATTAAGGTAATACCACTTGATAACTATGATTTTGTGATTGGATTAAGTCTCATTAATCAGGTTAATACGTCTATTGTTCTTTCTGGTAATTACGTGGTGATTTTGGATTCGAACCATCAATGAATGGTGAGATTGACAAGAAAGGGGAGCCTGGAAGGAAAAACATTATCCACAATCCAAGTTGCTAAGGGAGTACGTAGAGATGAAGTCTCCTACTTAGCTACCTTGAAGAGAGAGGAAACCATTAAGTCCGTTGGTAGGAAATAGGCTAAATATTACAGCCTTTTCAGGATGTGATGCCCACGAATTTGCCAAAGAGTTTGCCACCTAAGAGGGAGGTGTATCATAGGATCGAATTGGTGTCTAACATGGTGCCGCCAGCTAGGGCCTCATATCGTATGTCCCCGCTGGAATTGGAAGAACTACGGAAACTGTTGAAAAAGCTTTTAGATGTAGAATTCATTAGACCATCTAGATCTCCGTATGGTGCACTGGTGTTATTTCAAAAGAAACATGATGGGTCTTTAAGGATGTACATTAATTATCGGGCCCTAAATAAGATCACGGTGAAAAATAAGTACCCTATTCCCCTTATTACAGACTTGTTTGATGAGCTTAGTAGTGTGAGATGGCTTACCAAGTTGGACTTAAGATCGGGGTACTATCAAGTTCGGATAGCCAAGGGGGACGAGCTAAAAATAACTTGTGTGACTCGGTACGGATCGTATGAGTTCTTGGTAATGCCCATCGGACTCACGAATGCCCCAGCTACTTTCTGCACCCTAATGAATAAGGTACTTCAACCTCTCCTTGATCATTTCGTGGTTGTTTATCTTGACGATATTGTGGTGTACAGTAAGTCGCTCAATGAGTATATAGAACATTTGAGGGAAGTGTTCCAAACTTTAAGGGAAAATGAGTTGTCTGTCAAAGGGGAGAAATCCTCATTTTCTCAATAAGAGGTGCCATTTTTAGGCTACATTGTGGGAGGTGGCAGGATCTGAATGGATAAAAGCAAGATTTGGGCTATTATTAAGTGGAAGGTTCTAACCAAAGTGACAGAATTGAGATCTTTCCTTGGGTTGGTGAATTACTATCGACGCTTTATCAAGGGCTATTCTAGAATTATCGCACCCTTGACGGACATGTTGAAAAAGGGTAAAATATAGGATTGGAACCCACAGTGTGAGAGGGCCTTTAATCAAGCGAAGGAAGTGATGACAAGGGAGCCTGTACTTGCATTACCGGATTACTTGAAGCCTTATGGGTACACCCGGATGCATCAGATTATGCCATTGGGGAAGTACTGATGCAAGATGGGCATCCAAATGCTTTCTAGAGTCGAAAGCTTAATGAGACGGAGTTGAGATATACGGTCCAAGAAAAGGAAATGACTGTTGTGGTGCATTGCTTGCGCACATGAAAGCTTAATGAGACCGATAACGTTGCCAACAGTTATTTTCTAACTCAAAAAATGTTGTCTCCCAAATAGACTCGTTGGTAGGTTTTTCTAGTGGAGTTCGATTTCACAATGGAATATAAGCCAGGGAGTGCCAACATTGTAGCTGATGCATTTAGCCAAAAGATAGAATTTGCGACAATCAGCCAACCCGATGAGTCCTTATTAGAGCGTGTTCGAGAAGGATTGTCCCATGACCCCACAGCCAAAAGCTTAATTGAGCTTGCCAAGGAGGGAAAAACGAGAAGATTTTGGCTTGATGGGGAATTGCTATACACCCATGGACACCGCCTCTGTATGCCTCACTATGGGAAATTGCGCAAGGAAGTAATGAAGGAATGTCATGACTAAAAATGGATAGGCCATCCATGAATGCACTGTGCCTTGGCTCTTTTGGAGGACCTTTACTATTGGCCTAACATGGGTGAAAATATGGAGACCTGTGTGAAGACTTTTCTAGTATGCCAACAAGACAAGGTCGAGTTAAAGAGTCCGGCCGGTTTGCTACAACCCTTGTCTATTCCGGAAAAACCATGGGAGAGTGTATCCGTAGATTTTATTGTTGGTTTGCCTAAGTTTGATGGGTTTGCAAGTATTCTTGTTGTGGTGGATAGGTTTTCAAAGTATGCGACGTTTATTCCAACTACCAAGAAGTGCCCTACAGAGGAGGCGACCCGTTTATTTCTTAGACACGTGGTGAAATATTGAGGAGTGCCACTATCTATTATCAGTGATCGAGATGGGTGATTTACGGGCCGGTTCTAGATGGATTTGTTGAAGTCAATAGGCTCGAACTTGAACTTTTCCACAAGCATGCATCCACAGATAGATGGACAAACCGAATAAGTGAATGCATTGTTGGAGACATATCTTCCATACTATGTGAGTGCCACACAAAGGGATTGGCCAAAGTTTTTGGATGTGGCCCAATTTTCATACAACTTGTAGCGAAGTGGGGCCACGAATCAAAGCCCGTTCAAGATAGTGACCAGCCAACAGCCACTCACACCCAACGCCGTTGCAACCCATTATACAGGATCAGATCCTACAGCTTATCAATTTATGAAGGATTGGCAAGAGAAGATTGACTTGGCTAGAGCTTGTTTACACAAGGCAAGCAATCGTAACAAGAAGTGGGTCGATCAGAATCGAAGAGATGTTCAATTTCTTATGGGTGACTCAGTCCTTACCAAACTACACTTAATGTTGCAATATATGGGTTTGCACAAGGGGCTTGTGGGAAGGTACGAAGGGCCGTTTAAAGTTATGAAGAGAGTAGGCAAGGTAGCCCACAAGCTTGAGTTGCCAGCAAAGCTCAAAGTCCACCCGGTGTTTCATGTCAGCATGCTTAAGCCATTCTATGGGGATCAAGAGGATCCGAGTCGAGACAAGTCTGAACGAGTACTAATAGGGGTAAAGGTCTCTTACGACTGTGAAGTTGAGAACATTGAGGCAGATCGTGTGATTAGACAAAGGTACCATCAGCCGCAACATGAATACTTGGTTCAATGGAAGAGACTTCCCGACAGTGAAGCAAGTTGGCAACCTACCGAGGCATTGTGGCAGTTCCAAGAAAAGATAGACCAGATTCATAAGGGAGATGCGACGAGGGCGTCACTAGAACAAGTGGGGGAGAATGTCATGGGTTGCACATGGGAACTTGCAATCATGATGAACTTGTGCGATCCATCGCATTCGAGGAAAGTCATTCGGCCCAATCAGACTGGTCCATTGCTTGAAGAGATTGAAAGCCCATCTTCGGAGCTTGATAAATATGGAAAGTGATCTTCAAAGATATGCTTGGCAAATATGGAAGGGTATTCTCAAAGATATGTGATCCTAGACATTAAACGTAATCTTTAGAAGATACGATTCTGTAATCTTATAGATATGATATCTAGATAGCTTTAAATCTAAGCCATTGATGTATTTTGATCTGTATCGTTGATATTGGGAAGGCTCAGCTATAAATAGAGGCATCTGCCCCTCATTATAATTCATTTAGTTATTAATAGAATTTTGAGAGCATTCACTCAAACTTTTCTCTCAAGTGTTCTTGCTTTTCTGTGGCTTTTGTTCATCTTTCAAGTTTGTTCTTACTTCGCTCTTCTGTTGTTCTTCGTGGGTGCCTTAGAGGAATTCTGTTGAATCCTCAATTGTTGCGAGTTAGGCTGACTTAAGTGTTTTTGAGTGAAGAAACTGCCTAAGGCGGCACGGATTGCTTGTGAAAACTCTAAGTCCGTGACACTAGTCAATTCATATCACAACATATTTCATGAATTTAATAGACTTAGCAAACAAGTCCCAATTTTTTTTCCAGCATACTAATAGTCCACTAAAACAATCCCTATATCTCACAAAATTAACAATTCAAGCTATGTTATTTTGACTTAATAACATCTTAGTCTCTAGGAATTATTATCAATAAAATCACAACTCAATATGACCAGTTTAGTCTACAAAATTTATACTCAAATCACCACCTCAAAAACATTTAATATTCAACAAAGTAATCCCAAACCTTTAAGTTTCTCATCCATGGTAACTTTCATAATTTCCATCCATTCTTAAAATTTCAACATAGGTAACCTAGCTCATAAAATTATAGCATAAAAAACATAAATTTCATGCCAAGATACTAAACCTTACTTACAATTTTATACATGCATTAAACACCATGGCTGAACATTCTTTTTCTTTTCTTCCTCTAATTTTTGACAGTAAGAGAAACAAAGACTTTCACTCTACCTCCCTACCTTCTTTTCACCTACTCTTTCTTTTATCTCCTATTATTATCATTTTATTCATTACTTTATTTCTTTTTCTTTTATTTATTCACTTCTCTTTCATATATATAATAGCTATCCTATTATAATTATTAATGTTATTACTTTTATGTCTATATTAGTCTCATACACACCCATTAACTCCATTTGACTAACATAAGAATTGGACTATTTATTCAAATAGTCCCTAAAAATTTAAAGTCTATCAAATTAACATTCAATTAACTTCTAAAGTAATTTCTAAAAATATAATATTAATATATTTAAACTCGACACACAAAGGCAGGATCCCGAAAGTACGTTTTTCAACATCCCTTAACTTTCGGGTCATTACAATTTTCATGTCTTGCCTTTTTATGTACAAAGTAAGTTCAAAATCACATTTCTCAAATCCTTCCTTCATGAAGTAAGCACCTATTCGACTATACCAAGTACGTGGAGCTTTTTTAAGTCCATAAAGTACACCTTCTCATTATTTCCCTGTTGAACATAACCACTTAGTGGCTCCATAAAAACATTTTCAGTTAATTCACCATGCAAAAACGCTGATTTCACATCTAGTTGGTAGATAGCCCAACCTCTTTGAGCTGCAAATGCTACAACCAGTCGAATTGTTCCCATACGAGCAACAGGGGCAATTACTTCAGTAAAATCCACTCTATACCACTGTAAACACTCCTTCACAACTAGTCTAGCCTTGTATTTATCCACCTTCCCAATCTCATTAAATTTGGTTTTATAAACCCATTTCACTTTTACCTTTTTTGCTCATTTTGGTAATTCTGTCAGTTCACATGTATTATTTTTCTGTATTAATTCCATTTCTGCATCTATTGCTCTCCTCCATTTTTCACTTCTAATAGGTTCTTCAAACTGAACAAGATTATCAGTTGTCGACATTACCAAATAAGCTTCATTATCTTCTTCAGAAAGCCCTTCTCTAGTCTCATAATCTCTCATCCAAGCCGGTGGTGCCCTATTTCTCTTTTCATCTGTATTAGAAGCATCGTCTCCAATTGAAACATCGAAGGAAGGATTCCCTATGTTTGTATCAACTTTAGATTCACCTTCCTCTTCAGTCTCATTAATTCAAGTCGCTGCCACCCCATTCTAAGTCACACACAGTAATGTTTTCATACTTTTCATCCCAATCCCATACCTTATCTTCTTCGAACACAACATCCCTACTTATTATAATTTTTTTTTAGTTTGGATTGTAAAGTTTATAAGCCTTTCACTCCTCACTGGCCCCCAATAAAACACACATCATGCTTTTGTCATCTAATTTGGTTCTTTTAGAATCAAACACATGACATGAGAAATGCAACCAAAAACACAAAAATACTCAACTGAGGGACTAACTCCACTCCATGTTTCTTCTAGTGTCTGAACTTTGATAGCAAGAGTTGGGCTTCGACTCATAACATGTATTGTCCAATTAACAGCTTCTGGCCAGAAGGTTTTTAAAATCTTCTTTGCGGAAAGCATGTTGTGTACTGCATTCATAATGGTTCTGTTCTTGGGTTTCGCTACTCCATTTTGCTACGGCGTATATGTTGTTGTTAGTTGTCTTTGAGTGCCATTGTCATCACAAAATTTTGTGAATTCATATGATGTAAATTCTTCTCTACGATCAGTTCTCAAACATTTGATAACCGATTATGATCATTTCTCAACACGAACTTTAAAATTTTGAAAAATAACAAAAGCCTCTACTTTTTCTATTAGAAAATAAACACAAGTTTTTCTACTGAAATCATCAATAAAAGTAATTAGGTACCTTTTTCCACTATTTGAAGTAGGTTTGATTGGTCTACAGTTATTAGCATGGATTAATTAAAGAATTTGCACCGCCTTCCAAGTGTTTTTCTTTGGAAATGGTGCTTTGTACTACTTTCCTACCATACATTCCTTGCAAAGCTCTAATGAAGACTTGAGTTCCAGTAAACCATTGACCATCTTCTTCTACTGAAGTGTTTTTAGAGCTTTATAACTCAAGTTCCCATATCTACAATGCCAGAGTTGCTGAACCTTTTCTTCTGTGGTTGTGCTGAAACCAGCAGGTAGTGCAATAACAACATGTAGCTTGAACATTCGATTTTCAGCCATCTTTATATCTATGATCAACCCTTTCTTATAATGATATACCCTGCATTTATCATGTTGAAATAGAACAGCCAGCCTTTTCTCTTGTAACTTCCTCACACTCAGCAAATCATTCTTCAATTCTGGCACATAAAAAACTCTTGTGATGATCTGCACCATTCCATCCACTAGTAATATTACATTGCCCTTTTCTGTTACAACCAAGCTTGTGTTGTAGCCTAGCTTCACCTTATCTTTATAATTTTCATCATAATTGACGAAATATTCCTTCTTTCCACACATGTGATTGCTGCATCCCGAATCAAGGAACCATGCATCCTCTTTATTAACATCATTTGCATCTAAAAATGCCATCAATAGTATTTTATCCTAATTTTCTACATAGTTTGCCTCTTTGCTTGAGCATTCCCATTAAAAATGTCCTAAATTATGACATTTGTAGCATTCTACAATGGCTTTATCAAGACTCTATCTGCCTCTCCCCCTTCCTTTTCATTTGTAACCACCTCAGGCCTCGACTTCTTGAACCAAATTGTTCCCCAGAAGAAATCTTTAACCCCTGTGCTTCTTCAGCTAAAGAACTCATGTTGATGCATTGCTCATGCACCAACAAGTTACTCTGTAATTAATCAATAGTCGAGATGCTTGTGTCTTTAGATTCCTCAATGGAACACACAGCATAGTTAAACTTGGAAGTCAACTATCTTAGAATTTTTTAGATCACTTCAACATCTGTCTTGTTCTCACCATTTGTTTTCATCTTGTTGACTATTGTGAGAGTTAGAGCAAAATATTCATTGACAGGTTCACTAGTCCTCATTTCAAGAATATCAAATTCCTTTCGCGGAGCTTGTAGGTGTAAATGTTTTACTCTTGTTGCACCTTGAAATTTTTGTTTCACAGAATCCCATATACTTTTGGATGTATCCTTATTAAGGATTGTCTCAAGGATTGAACGATCTAATGTTTGAATAGATAGTTATTTGTCTTCAAATCTTTCAGATTCTGATCCTCGACTTGTTTCTTCTTTGCCTCTGTTAAGGCTCTACCTTTTGCTGCTATAGGTACCCCATTTTTCATTATGATCTAATATTCTTTTGATCGCAGAAATTTTTCCATAAGCATTGCCCAATGGTCATAGTGTCCATCAAATTTTGGAACAACAGGCTGCATAAAAGAACTTTTTGTTGCCATCTTCAATCACCTAAAATATCACATAGAAAGTTGTTACTTCAAATCAATCAAGTCTCGTGAGGAAGCTTTGATACCAAAGGTAAAGTAAAGAGAATTTTGAAAAGAATTGAATATCCATTGTTGAAAGAGAAAATGGCTTTTTATAGCCGTACATCATAACTGAAAAGAGAAAGAAAAGGAGTCCATGGCTATGCCACATCAGCATTTAATTAATTTTTTAAATATTTTTTAAATTTTAAAAATTAATTAAATGTTAACAAGTCATCCACGTGTATGTCACATTTGTAAAGTTAACAAACATTAATTTTTCCATCTATTTTAGAGTGGTTTGAGAAAATATGTCAATTTAAAGACTAAAAGAAGTAAAAAAATAAAAGAATAACTAAAATGAATTTTTTATAAAGTTGAAGGATCCAAAAGTGATTGGTTCTCAACTAATTATATATTACACTAATTATATATTACATTTAGATCCGTACTTAAAATCATGCAGGAAAAATAATTGATGTAATATAGATGGGGACAATATTAGTATAATAATGGAAATGTAGTCGCCCCTCTAAATTAATAAGTCATTCAATTTGTTTTGTAAGAAAAAAAGTAATTGTAAACCGATCCAGTTTAAATCTTGTAATAATAATCTAATAAAGACTAACAACCTATAAAAGATGATAATAGTTAATGTAAACTTGGGTGTAGGCAGATTAGGAGCAAACACTGTTGGTTCTTGGGTTTTTTACTGAAATAAATTACAAAAAGAAATTATATACCAAAATAGGTTATCAGTTGAATTATTTATCAAAATGGGTCTTTTTTTCATTCGTGCCTATCTGACAGGAACGACTCTTTTTTTTATATTAAAATATTTTTTTTTGTTTTTTTAAATAAAATATTATTTTTTATTGTCGGATCAGAATGACCCGTGTATGGATACGAATACAGGTTACGCCTATCTCAGAGGTGCGACTAATTGTGCCTATCTTAGAGGCTAAATGGTAGGGTCCTTAACGTCTGTTGCTTAATTTTTCCCTATATATGCCCGAAAATTTTCAATAAAATAAAAATCAAATAAAATTACATTATATAAAAATTACATTAAAAAATACAAAACACTAGAAACATTAATATTTGTGGGTGTTAAATAATTTATAACTTAATCTTAAATTCACCAAATATTAAATCTGTTAATTTTTTAATTAAAATTTTAAATAATTTTAATAAAAGCATTTGTCAATATCTTAATTCATACTTAGAATCAATAAAGGCATTAAATGGAATTCAAGATTCATATCCTACTTGTTATTGTAGATATAAATATTCATATCCCATATTTTTCACACAGCCAAAACTCTACTCCTATTGTTCAAAATATTTCTTAATTATGAGTTTTGAAACTCTTTTAATTGATACTATTAATGTATTATTATCAATTTTAATTTTTTTTAAGTTGTTGTTAAGTATTGGTGGTATGTTAATAATTGATTTATATTCTTCAATATTTCTACTATCATTTTTATAAAAATAATTTTAAAGTATATAAATTTATGAAAAGAGTCTGTTATGATTAAACTTGGACAAATTTATATCCAAGTTGATATAAAAATATGAAAAGAGTCTGCAGAGAGCAAAGATAGATGGCACGCAGGGACTTGCCTTGTCTCGTGCGTAAAAGTACCATTTGCGCCTACCTGTCAGGCACGATTAGTCGCGCCTATTTGACAGGCGCGACCCATTCTCATGTATTTTTTACCCGTTTTTTGACCCGTTGACCGTATTTTTACATGTATATAAATTTAAATATTTTTAATAAAAATAAAAAATAATATTTTATTTAAAAATATATATATTTTTTAATATAAAAAAAAAGAGTCGCGCCTGTCAGATAGGCGCGAATGAAAAAAACAACCCATTTTGGTAAATAATCCAGCTGACAACCTATTTTGGTATATAATTTCTTTTTTTCTAATTCATTTCAGTAAAAAAACCCATTGGTTCTTTGTTTCTAAACACACAAGATATGTTTTCCTCAACGAGTGCGAGAGGAGATTCACTTTCTAATCTCGACTGCTTACCCAAGACAGTTATAGATGTCATTGAGCATCAAAACCCTTGCCAACTCTTCATTTTCCCAGTAAAAAAAAATGCACAACAAGAAGTTAAAATTGTAATGTCAAATCAAACACGTAGATCAGATAAAAAGCCATCACTAGGCACCTATCACTAGTAAAAATTGCAGATTACAACCCAAATCCTCTCCGATAGCTTACTTAATTATGGATCTAGTCAAGACGGAGAAAGAGGGCTTTTTTTATTTATAAAAGTGATATTTTTATTAATTATAAAAATCACATACTTTTTTAATTAAGTTCGTAAATGACTTGAAATGAATAGTGAATATTGATGGTGCCAAAGAAATTGGCGTCACAATCCTGCCACATTAGCCAATGATTGGCTGATAGAATAAAAAAATAATTTTTTTAGGTGATGATAATATATTTGGCATTACTCGTATAAATACCTAAATTTCATAAAAGGCAGAAATTTTTTGGGTGGTGCCAAATAGATTTGCGTCACCAATGTCAATTTCTTTGTGGTGCCAATTAGGTTGGTATCACTGGTCCTCAAGTTTTGCTTCTCCATCTTCCTCCATTTTTACTGCCTTATATCTTTTTCTTTGTTGTTGTTAGCCTTAATTCGAAAAAGCTAATGAAAAATGAAAAGAATAGAGGTAGAGAATAAGGCAAGGCAAATGAGAGAAGAGGAGGGAAAGTTTTTCAAAAAAGTTATAGAGAGAGGGAGATAGAGAGACATAGTTTTCAAGAAAAAAAAACTTTTTTGAATTAAAGAGGGAAGGGTCTAAAAGGAAAATGAAAATAAGAGTGAGAGGGAAAATTTTCTAGAAAAATTAAAGAAAAAGTTGTATTTCCCCAACACCTTTTATGGAAAATAGAGGGATTAATTAGCATTAAATAGAAAAGATATTTCTTTTATGGAAAATTGTGTTTGCACGCTAAAATGTTTTCTTTCGTTTTTTTTGGAAAATTCTCTATCTCTCTCTCTCATTTTTCATTTTCCTTTTAGACATTTCCCTTTCTCATTAAAAAAAGTTTTTTTTTTTTGGAAAACTCTCCCTCTCCCTATAACTTTTCTAGAAAACTTTCATTCTCTTTCTTTCATTTACCATGCATTCTTCTCTTCCTCTCTTCTTTTCAGTTTTCATTAGCTCTTTTGAATCAAGGCTAACGGTAAAGAAAGAGATATAAGACAATAAAAATGGAGGAAGACGGAGAAACAAAGATTGAAGATCGATGACGCCAATCTAATTAGCGCCACCCAAAAATTTTTCTTCCTTCTATGAAATACTATTATTTATACGGCCGAATACATTGCACCACCCAAAAACAATTATTTTTTTATTCTCCGGCCAATCATTGGCTGATGTGCCAGGGTGGTGACGCCAATCTCATTGGCACCATCCATGTTCACTGTTCATTTCAAGTCATTTATGCACTTAGTTGAAAAAGTGAGTCATTTTTGTAAATAATCAAAAAAATTAGGTCGTTTTAGTAAAAAAATTGAGAAAAGTCAACCTTGCAAAAATAATATGGCATCCAACAGCATTAGCGCCACCAATCTAATCAAGATGGGATAAGGCTGGATACATGATTGACTACCAAAAGGTTGGTGGTGGTCTATTATTTTGCTTGAGAGAATCAAAGAACCCAAAAATCAATGAGCTGCTAATGAGACCTCAAAGAGAAGCCAATCATAACCTCGACCTAAATAGGCCGAGCAGCACCATCTCACAGTCTGTTGATGGTTAAAGACAATCAAGATTCGACAAAGAAAGAAAAGGAAATAACAGTAGAAGGAAAAAGAAAACTAGAGGAAAAGGCTCCAAACTTTCCAAGTCGGAGAGAATGATAAAGATGGAGGGTAGGCCGATGGTGCAAGTGTCACAGGGCTAGAACTTTAGTCTGGCAAACCGTGCAACCTTCAGCGATTTCTTAAATGATTTGATTACATAGAAAGTGACATTCTTTAGATCTTATGCATGTTTTGAGTTATATATAGGAATGCATATGATATTAGATATTTATTATATAATTGTTTTTTGTCGAGGTTGTGGTTCTTAGGAAATAGACCGTGAACTATCATCTCCACGTAGGGCTATATTTTTTTAAAATTCTTAGAATTCTTGTGAGTCGAAACAGACATAGGACTTAAATGCAATTTTCCCAAAAGAAATCCATGACGAGGAAAAGATGTGATGGCGGTTGAAGACCCAAGGGATGCATTATGGTGAAAAATTATGTAATTTTATTTTTCCATTTATTTTCTAGAAATATAACCATGGAAACCTTGGCTAACAATTTTATTTTAATTACCTATCTCATTATATATCTGCTTTTATAATTGTTTATAATATTTATATTATGGAATGTTATAATTGTGATATATATATATATATGAGATGATCCACAGTTGATTGATTAAAAATAAGAAGTGTGGTAATGAGAAAATACATGTACTGCATTGTTCTATTCACTTATTGTAACACCCCAAACCCGTAACCATCGCTGGAATAGGTTAAGAGGCGTTACCAGACCTAGAACTCATTTCAAAACATTCATTTAACAAATTCTATCTCATTTCAGTAATCATCAATCATTCACATTCTGTTATTTTTATAAACAATCGTATTAAAACTTTAACCATGCATTTAGGACTAATTTGATAACATATAAAAGTTTCAAAAACTTAGAAATTTTCAACTTTTCAAAGGTCACACACCCGTGTGAACAGGCCGTGTCCTCGCACGGCTTTAGACACGCCCGTGTGTCTAAGCCATGGAAAAACAGGGCATACATACTGACTTGTCCACACGACCACAAGACACGCCCGTGTGTCAAGCCGTGTGATAATTAAGGAGGTTACTGACTTGGCCACATGGAAGACCACATGCCCGTGTGCCAGCCGTGTGCCACACACTACCAATAAACACGCTTGTGTGTCTAGGACGTGTCAAAACTGGAGGGTATACTGACTTAAATTCGTAAGGTACCCCAGGGGTCACACGGTCGTGCAACATAATCGTGTGTCACACACGGCTGAGACACACGTCCTTGTCTTTGCCCGTATGGACAAAAATAGGCTATTTGAAAAGGCAAATTTGCTACCCTATAACACAAGCATATACATTCATATTTGACCACCTTTAAGCAATTCAATTGGCAACCAAATCAACCATTTCAATACACATTATAAGCCATATCTAAACTTACCATTTACATGTCCATATACCTATATAGCAACATATATAATTCATCCATTTAACATCCATAAATCAAGACTACCTTTGCATAATTTCAATCAAACATTATCATACCAAAACATACCAAATTCAAACACATAAATACACAACCAAAACATGGTACCAAATAAGCCAAATCACATGGCTTAACTTATATACAATTTCATACTCAAACCATGATTCCAAAACATAACTGTTACTATCAAACTAGTTATACATGCCAAATTTACATAAGTTCATAAGTTCAAAATACTAAACAAAAATTTGGATAATGTGACACGTAACTCTAACTTGTTCAGAATGAGCGAGCTAACGAACCTCTATAAGACATAGAAACAGAAACAGAGTAAGCTTCTAAGCTTAGTAAGCCCATATAACTCAAAATTAAACTTACCATTTAAGCCCATATAATTCAAAATTAAACTTACCATTTAAAGTAATCAAAGCAACAATATAATGTCAACCATTCAATATAAGCATCCTAATCACACAATATCATCATATGTTAGTCATTTAACTAATATGTAATCCATAACTTTTTCATATAAAATTTTTAGGCCCGTTCAATCTATTAGAACTGCAAAGGATAATCAAGTGAACAATGTCAAAAATTCGTTAATTCATTATCATACATGCTCTTTCGAGACATGGCCAGTAAGCTCTTCATGAGCTGATAACAGTAAGCTTTATTGAGCTGAAAACGGTAAGCTCTTATGAGCTGAAACAGTAAGCTCATAAGAGCTATGGTGAGTCCGCAAAAAATGTAGGAGCTCAACCATTTCGGTAATTCCAGTAACACGTCACTCGTATCCAATGAATTCATATAGTTCAACAAAGGCTCAGTAACAAATTCGATATATCATCAAGGCATTCATATCTCAAATAATTCTATTATATAAATTCAATTCAACCATTGCAAGCATAGTAAAGTTCGATTCTAATTATACGAACTTACCTCGGGTTGTTCGGATGAAAACTAGCGTTTACTTATCTACTTTTCGTTTCCCCTGATCTAATTCCGGTATTTGCTTATCTTCATCTATATGATATCAAATTAACTCATTTAATTTTCATTAAACTCAAATTAGCCTAAAACATTCATTTTTGGCCAAATTAAAAATTTACCCTAGACTTTTGACTACTTTGCAATTTAGTCCTTTATACACAAAATGACAAATTTATGCAATTTACCTTTAACCCATGTATAGCCGAATTTTACATAATCACATAACAGCCCATATTTTTATTTATTCCCATTTTCAACCACAAAAATTCTATATTTTACAATTTAATCCCTAATTCTCATTTTTGTCAAAAATCACTTTATAAAACTTGTATAACTATTAACAACCATCAATAATCTAACAAGAACCTTCAAAATACCTAAGTATTTGACAATGGCAGTATTCAACAATGGCATATCTCAAAACCTATACCAATTTAAAAAATGAAGGTACGGGCTAGCTAGATTAAGCTGCAACGAGCTCAAAAACAAAGAAATCATTAAAAATCGAGTCAAAATCGTACCTTAATTGCTCCCTCAAAATAGGCCAAATGTAAAACCTAGAATTTCCTCTTTTCTTCTTACTAGATTCGACCAAGGAAGATGATGATAATTTAAAATGAATTTTAGTTTTGTTTATTAAACCATTTATTATCCAATTACCAAATTAACCTTAATAAACTTTAATAATTTAAAAAATACTAAGCTAACAACTTCCACTAACCCTTATATTGGCCAAATTTACATTCAAGGACTCCCATATTTTAAGCTATAGTCATATAATACTTTTAAACAATAGAACTCTACTTTTACGCGTTACGCGATTTAGTCATTTTTACCGAATTAAGCATTTAAATGGTAAAATTTCTTTACGAAACTTCCACATAATTTATCTATCATGTTGTAGACCTTATTAAATAATAAAATAAATATTTTGAATTCGAATTTGTGGTCTCAAAACTACTATTTCGATTTGACCTAAAACAGGCTGTTACACTTATTTAGGTTATTCGATAACTTTGAGAAGTGTAGTAATGAGAATGTGCATGTCAAGGATTGGTTCTTGCAAGGAAAGGCTTGGTTTTTAAGCAGTCAAATTTAACTCACCTCTCTTTCCTGGGACCTTACCTGGTGCACGGTTCTCATTTACTTCTTCGATTTTTTCCTTAAAAAAAACTGTGGAGAATCAAAATTTCAATTTTTTTTGTTTTAAGATTGATTGATTCTTGTGAATGGATATTATTTTCATAGCATGTTATGCATATATTGAAAGCATGTCATTTAGATTAGGTAAGAATGCCACTATGACTATTGTATAATTATTCTTGAAATTTGGGATAAAAAAACATTGCATGTTTTTAAATATTGAGTGGGAGAAGGTCATTCAATAAGATCAGTGGCCTCCATTAACGGTCCCTAAGTGATAGCATGATAAAGTTTTAAGCTGGTTCCTACCCTGGCTACACCCCAAGGTAACTTTGTCAAGTGGGTTCACTAGATGAGATTTCATTTTAAGGACAATTAATCATGCATGACTTTTAGAGAGACTGTCTCAAGATGACTCACAAATGAAATCATGTTCATGATGAGTGTTGAGTCAATGCTTACACACTTAAGATCATCCCATATTAAATAGTTTCGCAAGAAACAATATTTAAGCCAGAAATGATGGCCAAACCTTAAACGATGGTTAGTTCGTATGGAGTCTTGAGAATTAAGATTCACGAACCGATTAGATGTAATCTATGTTCTTGCTAGTTAATCATGGGACCCCAATGCGACATGGTTGATGAGTGTGAGAATGATCGTAGCAACAAATTTTTTTCAAGGTTTTAATACAAGACGTATGCATCATACTGCATTCTTGATATGTTGCTGAAATGAAACATATTTGATTAATACAATAATAGTAATTAGTGAATCTTTATTTTTCAGTTCAAATATATCTCCTACTCCTCTTATTATCAATCTTACTGAGAATAAATTAAATGAGGATAACTTTTGAGAATGAAAACGGAACTTCCTAATAGTTTTCAACTCTAAGAAACAAATATCTGTTCTTGACGAAATGTGCCATCCTAAAGCTAAGCCCAAAGTGAGAAATTGCTGAAAAATTCTGACTCAATTGCTCGATGTTATATGTTAGTGGCCCAAAAGCAACACAAGAATTTTCGTATTGCCAAATAGATTATGATAAATTTGAAGGATTTGCTACGAGGCCAAGTCGCATTAGCTCGACAATTTGCTATTACAAATTTGATCAATTTTCAACAGAAAATCAGCACTCTAGTCAAAAAACATATGATTAAACTTATGGGATTCTTGTCAAAAGCGGAGGATAATGGGGCTGAGCTAGACGTGAACATGCAAATTGAAATAGTGTTCAAATCCTTAACCAAGGAGTTTATTAGTTTTAAGGAAGCTTAAAATTTGGGGAATAAGGCACTTACCTTGACTCAGCTAATGAAGGAATTACAATCTTATGAGTTGGTGCTGAACGACAGTAAGCCGATTCAGGAGAAACCTAAGGCAAACTTAGCTGTGAGCCCCTCAGTCTCTAAAGGGAAACAGAAATCTAAGGGAAAGAAGAAACCGACTAAGTCTCAGTTCCACCTTGTGTAAATAGGAAGAAGGCTAAGAAGTCAAAAGATCCTAAAAAGATCAAATGTTTCTTCTGCAATAGGAAATGATATTTCAGATCAAACTACAATGAGTATTTAGATTACTTAGCTAAAAAGAGAAAAGGTATAGAACTCTTTGTGGTTGAAACTTACTTAGTAGAAGAATCAATTGACAACTGGGTTATTGATTCTGAAGCCACGAATCATATGTGTGTTTCTTTATAGGGGTTCAGCGAAACAAGAAGTATACATGAGAGGAATCTTTCGTTATGGACCAGAGATGGGAACAATGTTTCAGTCGAAGCAGTGGAAGAAGTTATTTTACACTTTGGTAATTTTAAGAAGATTGTTTTAAAGAACGTGTTTTATGTACTTCATTTTAAAAGGAATTTAATTTTTGTATCATGTTTACTTTATGACGATTATACTGTGACATTCAATAAAGGGATTGATATTCACAGAAATCATTCTTTAATCTGTAATGGATGGATGAAAAACAATCTTTACTTTATCAAACCTAATAACTACTTGGTGTTTAAAACTGAAATAGTGAAAAAATAAGCTTAAAACTTCTCACTCTAATGAAAGGTACCTACGGCACTTAAGACTTGGTCATATTAACCAAGAAAGAATCACTAGACTCGTGAAAGTCTTAAGTATGCTTCAGGAAGTTAGTCTTTCACAATGTGAATCTTGCTTGGAAGATAAAATGACTAAGATATCTTTTAATGCAAAAAGGTACAAGGGCCAACCAACTTTTAGAACTTGTGCACACTGATGTATGTGGTCCCATGAGCATCAGTGCTCGAGGAAGTTATGATTATTACGTGACCTTTATCGGTGACTATTCTCGATATGGATATGTATATCTAATGTACCGCAAAAGTGAAACCTTTGATAAATTTTGAGAGTTTTGTGTGGAAGTGGATATGTATATCCACCCTCCACGGCTTTAGCCTTTCACACGACCATGGGACACGATTGTGTGACCCTTATTTTTCAAATTTGCCTATCTTTTTGTAATAGTTTCAATATGGTCCGTAATTGATGCCAGATTAATTTTAGAACTTTAGTAAGCTCGATTTAATCCTGATTTGATTGTATTTCATGATTTACATGTTTATATGTGATAGGTTAATATGTAATTTGAAATTTAAATTATGTATTGTGTATCCTGATTCGTAATTGGCCATAGCATCTTATCGCTTAGGTCCAGCGGTCGGAGTGGGTGAAGGGTGCCATACTTGTTGTGACAACTTTTGGTGCCCGGGGATTAAAAATGTACTTATGAGAAATTAACGAAAGCTTCAAGGCATGTATCAATGCCACTTTCTT
The DNA here is from genome assembly GCF_025698485.1 of Gossypium arboreum. NCBI lineage: Eukaryota > Viridiplantae > Streptophyta > Magnoliopsida > Malvales > Malvaceae > Gossypium > Gossypium arboreum. The sequence goes on along the minus strand of NC_069070.1, from coordinate 108,357,884 downwards.
TAAGGTTCTATTCGCCCCCACTTATGAGAAATTAACGAAAGCTTCAAGGCATGTATCAAGGCATGTATTTCACCTTAACTCCATCATTTATCGATCAACACTTTCTAAATTTCAAATATTATCACAATTTGAAAACCTATGATACATAGTGAATTTTTCCTAAGTCCAAACAATTACACCCCTAGAGGGAACCTAGAGCTTGCTCAAACAAGCACTCACTAGTATCATTGACCTCCCCTTTGATTGAATGGCAATTATTATTATAGCTACACCTAACGAGCCCTCCTCGTGACCTGCCAATCGTGCAAATTACTCTATGAGCCAGAAACTCACAAGAACCAAATTTTGTTGACTAGAACCTAAGGACCCTTTACCTCACAAACCCACAGCAAGTGAGCACGTACTATGTGAACCACACCTCTGACAAAGACAACATATTCACACACCATATTTACTTTTTATCTTGACAGAACAACATATACTTAGGAGAAAGTGATGTTGGTCGACTGAGCTTTGAAGAATACAAAACTAACAAGAGACCAACAAGTGGCATCTCGAGAAAGGTTATCGATGCCCTTTATAAGATCCCTAGAGACCAAGGTTTGGGGATCTCTCTCTTTCTCTCTCAAGCACCTGCAACACATCTTATTACTCTTCGCCGATCGAGTGAATCGTCATCAGTAACTATGATTCTAACTTAGTATCAACAGGATTCATTTGATTTTTAAAATATTGCTTATATATATATATATATATATATATATAAACATGTATTTATTTAAAATTTTCTTTTTTAGAAGTATGTGCAAAAAAAAAGGTTGTATGATGTACGGATTTAATTTACGTTAATTTTTCCATATATAATGCTTTATTAATTTAAAGAAAATAATAGAATACTTACGTAATTAATATATCGTAGCGCCCATTAAAAAATACTAGTTTAAAATTCAGGACTATTATTGTTTAGATAAAAGATAAATTATAAATTTTTCAAGATTAAAATAAATATTTTACTATTTTTAAATATAAAATTAAAAAACCCTTGAGTTTCGTTTTTAATATTTGTTATTCAATATCTAAATACGAATATTAAGATATAATCTTATAAAACTTTTGGAAAAATTAAAAAAATCACAATAACCATGTGAAACAGATGCATATGTACGCTTTTAGAATTTCAGCAAAACGAAGTTAGTATTCCACATTCAGAGCCGAGTTAAAACAAATAAATAATAAATTTTAAGATGAAAAACTTTTCATATCTACGCTTGGATTTTTATAAACTTTTTAATAATTTATTTAATTAAAATTAATTTTATTTAAATTATAGTAAATAGTAATATTTTTTAATGTTTGTTAATTACAAAATTTAAATTTAATGATAATTGTTAAGGATGGGATATGATTTTAAATTGATTTATAATCTATATGCATACCAACAATTTTAAATACACTATATATTTATTTTAAAAGTAAAATAAAATAAATGATTTCTTTTTAAAATTAAATTATTTTGAATATTTTAAAATAAATTTAATTATTAAATAAATAAATTTAGAGTTGAAATTGAATTATTATAACAAAGTGAGTAAAATGTTTTTTGTACAATGCTTAAAACTATTCATAATTTCTCTCGAGAGATGAATATGCTTTAATGTACTTGAATCTACCGATAACCTAATTAAGACCAGTCAACAAAATATGTAAAATGTTAAATGAAATAAAACATGATTTAAAAAATAAATGAAAGAAATGATTAAACCATAAAAAATTTTAATATTTTAATAAAAATCATGGAAATTTTCTATTTTTTCCTACCCTCCCATATTTTTTCACTATCTAAGGTATATAAAAGTAAATATATAATCAGGTGCCATTTACATGGGTAAGCACCGTGCTTGTCTTTTTATATATGTTAAAATTTTAAAAGCTTTCCAAGACAATGGCGGCGGCGAGCAGCCCCGTAGCTACGCCAGTACTAAAAGCTTGTCTTTTATCTTTTGAATCTGTCAACGAACACCAGGTCTGACTACAAAGTCATTTTCTCATTAGAATGTGTCACGGGGAATATAAAAGTTAATACCCGATTCTTAATCTAGAAAATTTCATCACAAATGATTGCTAAATCTATATCCCAAAAGTATACTTTTTAAGTATATTGTTGATAAAAGGATATATAAGTAATTCTCATTCTTATAATTAAACTGTGACTGTAATAATTTTTGAAAATATTGTGATAGTTTCAATCATGAAATTAAAAGTGCGTAAAAATTAAATATTGAAATTGAAATTGTTTATGCAATTCAATCTTAGTTTATGTTGGTGAAGCCTTGCTCAGAGCAATAATCCATTATCTTTCTCACGGTACAATCAATGATTTAAGTCCTAACATTGATCTAACTCTCATCAATTTAGTGACTTCACCATTAAACAAAGACTAGATCACTCACCCATTAAGTTTCCCCCTCGAAAACTTAGCTTTGCAACTCAAGAGAATCTCTTAATTCCTTACAGAATCATTGCACACATACGCATTCCTAACTCGAATAAGTTTGTGCTCTATCACGCTCTTAATCTCTCGGTTACTCTCAATGGTCACCTTAACCCAGACAAAACTTAAGCTTATATACTACTTAAGTTTTGCTTACATAAGAGTGATAATCTTAACATTTTTCTATAAAGAAAAGCTAAGAAACAACACCAAATAAATGATAAATTATTAAAATAGTCACTTTTGTTTACATTCTAGTCACTTATATTTAAAATGTTAAGTTTTAGTCACTTACTTTATCAAGTTGTAACATTTTTAGCCATTAAGCTGTTAATTGCCGTTAACGTTAAGCTGACATGGCACATTAAATCATCATTTCAAATAAAAATTTTAGGTTAATTTATACAATTGGTCCCTATTTTTTTTTTGTTTTAAGCAATCTAATTTTTTTTCTTTTATGCTCTTTTAACTTTCTTTTTTTCTTTATTTTTTATTCTCTTCTGCTTTTGCCTCTGTTTTCATCCCTTCTCCATTTATTTAATGTAGTTTTCCTATGTTTGCCATTTATTAAAACTAATCTCTATACTTTTATTTTTTTGAACAATTTAATTTTTTTCGAGTGAGGCAAGCTTGTGGACTAGTTTTAACAAATGGAAAACATAGAAGAACTATGTTAAAATAAATGAAGAAGGGAAAAAATAGAGGAAGAAGCAGAAGAGAATGGAAAATAAAGAAAAAAAAAAGAATGTTAAAAGAACATAAAAGAAAAATATTGCTCAAAATGAAAAAAGATATAGGGACCAATTGTAGAATTTAACCTAAAATTTTCATTTGACATGATTATTTAACATGCCACGTCAGCTTATCGTTACACCGTTAACGGTAATTAACGGCTCAGTGACTAAAATGTTACAACATGATAACATAAGTGACTAAAACGTAACATTTCAAACATAAGTGACTACAATGTAACATCAAGCAAACAAAAGTGACTATTTTGATAGTTTATCCTACAACAAACTTCCATAAGAATCTCAGTGTAATCCAAAGTCTTCAACTATAAAATGTTACTTTACTTTTTCCAAAAGTAACCAGACTTAATCTGCAAGAAACCAATATTCAAGTCTTCAATTTTAACTCCATTGGTCTTCATGTTTTGGGCTTTAACTCGTCCAAATATCTTCAAAATAGATAGTCTAATGCTTTTGTTCTAAAATTTGCTAATTCTAAAAATAAGTAAGCTTGGCAATGAAACAGTATCTGAAGTTGTGGTTATTGTTTCAGCCACAAAATGAACTTTGCCTTTAAATGTGTCAACATAAATGAAAATATTATGGTAACAAAATGATGAATATATGTCATGATATTATATATGTGTATAGAAAGTTCATAAAAGAGACCAAATAAACTTAGACTGTAACACCTCTAACCCCTATCTGTCGCCAGAACAGGGTTACAGAGCATTATCAAACTTTTCGGATCAAATATGAACATCACATATCATTTAGTATACATATAATAAATTAATCATATAGTTCCTTTTATAAGCGCTCGAGGCCTAAAATATGAGTTAGAAATAAATTGGGACTAAACCAAGTACTCAGGAAATTTTTCCAAAAACATAAAAAATTTTTATAGAAATAAGGGACACTCGCCCGTATGGCCAGGCCGTATGGCTCACACAGTCAAGAGACACGCCTGTGTTTCTGGCCATGTGGGCATTCAAAATAGGGGCACATGGTCGTGTCCCAATCTGTGTCCAAATTTAGGTGCATACTAACTTGAGTCATACGGCCAAGTCACATGCCCGTGTGCTAGGCCGTGTGAGCATACTGACTTGTAATATTAAAGGTGCATGGGTTACACGGCCAAGTCACATGCTCGTGTGCTAGGCCGTGCGTCACACACGGCTGAGACACACGCTCGTGTCTCTGCTCGTGTGAAAGTATCTAAGCATTCTATTTTAAATTTTAAAGTTGCAGGGGGCACACGGCCAAACCAGACACCCACGTGTTAGCCGTGTGTCTCACACAGTCCAGTCACACGCCCATGTGCCTGGCCACATGGACTCAAAATGAACCTTAAACATCAAGTTTACCATTCCCTGCAATCTTGGACACCAAGCAACACAAAAAACCAATCATTCAACCAATTCAAACATAATCAAATACCATAAAAACATATCAAAACAATCAACTTAGATGCCTATCTAATGTTACAATCAACTTAGATGCCTATATAATGTTCCCTCATAGATTCCTTATTAATATTATTAAAATATATTACCAAAACATCTATTTAATCCATATTAATAACATACCAATTTCAATTAATTTTTACCTAAATTATGAACACTTAAACATCAATTTGACATACTAATTTAAAGCTTCAAACACAAACACATGCTTATAGATATATACTAACCAACATTAAAATTATAATATTATCTACAACCAAACCACAAAATAGTTAACATTTTGAGATCAAGATCGTTAATGGATTTTGAATCGGCGATCACACTTAAGTACCTAACCTGCTCACTGAAAATAAAACCGTAAGCTGAGTATAAACTCAGTGGTGTTTCTATAATCCAAATATTTAAAAGCAAAATTAATATAACATACACATTCAATCATACAGTAACAATATCCATTCAATTAATGAATTTATAACAATTCATTCATAACATATTCATTTCTCATCATTTGCTATCTCAAATAGCTTTTCACAATATAATACACAATCCATGTGTCTCATTTTCATTTCATATTCAATGCTTTTCAATCCCAATCTTAGTATCATTTCATTTAGATACCATTATTAACACGACTCGGACTCTGACGAATACACGGATCTAACCAAAACACACCAGTTTGGTACCCAGTACCTCATTGGATAATTCGAAGTAATAAGTTGCCACCCAGTGTCTCATTGGCTAAAACGAAGTAAATTGGCACTCAGTGCCTCATCGAATTAATTTGAAGTAATAGATTGACACCTAATGTCTCATTGACTCAAGGTCGAAGAATCCCTGTACTCTTCCAATCTTATGGCATGCTATCTATATACGACTTAGCCCGATACAGTTAATAAGGTTTCAACTCTCTTTTCAAGTGCAACAAATATCCAATATTCAATTTCCACATTAATCACATATTCATATAAATTCAATTCAATATCAAAATGCTAACATTCACCTTAATTACTTACCATAAACATTTAAATTAAAATATAACAATTAAAAATTAAATTCAGATTATAAAAATATAAACCAGAACTTCTGAGCTATTCCTCGTCAACTTTATCTTTTCCCTTCTTAGTCGAGGTTTTCGGCACAATGTTAGCTACGGAATTAAAACAATTAAAATTCATCAATTCAATACAATTCAATTTCACATTGAATATTTCAACTTTTTACTCAACATTTTTTTGAATTCCAATTTAGTCCCTAAACCGAGACTAACTTTATTTCTTTACAATCAATTCTATATTTTCATTCAGTTTTGAATTTAAAACAAATTTAACTCTCTAATTTCACTTAAATCCCTAAATTTTTAGATTTTTCACATTTTAGTCCTTATTACTCAAAATTTACAATTTATTCTATAATTCAATCCTTTTTCATTTCTAATTTAAAAATTTATCAATTTAATCCATAATACTCTAATAATTCAACATAGACAACATTTAAGAATTCAATAACTTCTAAAATTTCAACATAGCTTGGGTAGTATTTAATACTAAGATTCTAAAACATAATAATTACAAAAAATAGACAAAATTAACTAAACAATTGAGCTTTGAACCCCTAAAACCCTAATTCTCCTTCTTTCTCTTTTTCTTTCTTTTTTTTTTTTTGTTTCGTTCCTATTGTTTGTTTCTTTTCTATTTCATTTCTTTTATTTATTTAGTTATTATAATATAATATAATATAATATAATATATACTTTTTTTTAATAAAGATATACTAGGTATTCATTATTAAAATAAAACAACCAAAAAATAATAATTCTGGCTTGCTAAAGCAAGCCCAATGACCGCTCCAGCCTTCTACCATCTGTATTGGAAGCCAGCAAATCAAATTGAAAAAAACAAATAAATCAGAAAAATAAATGGAAACCGACAAAGCAATTAATAGCCTAGGAAAAGTAAACCTAATCTACCCAGTATTCACACTTTAATGGCTGCAAACCATTAGTCTTGCACGACTTGTCTTATCGTCTTTCTCACACATTTCATCCGGCTTTCTTTGCTATCCTATTTTGAAAAACAAATTTCTCCTAATCAATTAGTCTAGATTCCTTGACCGTTGTTCTACTTCACCGCCAGTGTGCCGAATCAGTTATTCGCTCTCTAGGTGTGTATTCTCTCCTTTCTTCAATGATTCACTTCCGATATTATGAGCTCTCCTATTTTTTGTTCTCTGAATGTATTTGAACTTGATCTTTTGAAAGCATGATTTCTTGTTGTGGATGTCTCCAATAATTGTTCCGATAACTAAGTAATCCCTTTTTGTCGACTGGAATTTTTGAATTAGTGTTCTTGAGTCACCCAATATCTGAACTTCCTGAAAACCCATTTCGATTCCTAACTTTACTGCATCCATCCCTGCATGTGCCTCTACTACGAACGGAGATACAATATTAGCATGAATGATTGACTTCGAAACCAGAAACTCGTCCCTCGTGCCCCAAATCACCAACCCTGACGTTGATCTGTGCTCTTTGTAGTCAAACGCCACATCAAATTGAATCTTCACCATCAGTATGTCTTCCATCACACTTTGTTTATTGACCGCTTTTGTTAAAATCTTTTTTGCTCTAATCCCCTCAAACTCTGTCATATGATTCTGAATCTGTTGGGTGATGCTTTCACCTGTTGTGTTTGTCTTCTCATGCAACAGCCGATTCCTTGAAAACCAGAGCATCCATAAGGCAAAACAAAAGTATCTGCATTGCTCCTCCGACCCTTTTTGAAAACCTTGGTAAGCCATTCCCAGAAATTAAGTTGAAAAATATCTGTGACCCATGATAAATTTACTAACTGCCAAACTTCGATGCTTGTAGGGCATTTCCTGAAGATATGATAACAGTCCTCCACTTCATAGCCACAACAAGGGCATCTGACGTTGGACACTATTCTTCTATATCTGAGATTTCCCAAAGTAGGAATATAACTCCAAGAGATGCGCTAGATTGTAATTGTAACTTTAAGTGGTAGTTGCAGATTCCATAATTTTCTAAAAAAGTCCTTAGATTTGGTATGTAATAAATAATCACTAGGATCTAGATTAACAATTTGTAATAGTTTGTAAGCACTGCGAACTGAGCATGTACCAGTTGGTTCACCCCTCTAAACTTGAAAATCTTCGTGGTCAGATTCTGATAATGGGATCTGTAAGATTGATCGACTCACCTCTAGCTGAAAGGTATTGCTAATTAACTCTACCCTCTATTTCCTATTAGTATTATCAATAAGATCTGAAACTAACTTTATCCGCATATTTTCTAAATTGTTTGGCCTTTCCAATAAATCAATCCCCTAAATCCAACAATCATCTCAAATAGATACCTTATTTCCTCGCCCAATTCTCCAGCATAATCCTTTTTCAAGGAGACTCTTGGTTGCCCAAATGCTCTTCCAGGTAAGTGAAGGTAAAGTTCCTAACTGAGCCTCTAAGAAATTAGATCTCGGATAGTATTTTACTTTCAAAACCCTAGCTAATAATGATCAAGGATAACTAATCAAACGCCAACCTTGTTTAGCAAGTAATGCAATATTAAATTAACTTAAATTACGAAAATAGAAGCCACCATTTTCTTTTAAAAAACAAAGGTTTTGCCAAATACACCAATGAATTTCCCTCTTCCCCTGACCCTGTTGCCACCAATACTTTGCTTAAATACTTTCAAGCTCCTCACATAGTGACTTAGGTAATAAAAAGCAGGCCATCGAATAGGTTGGAATAGCTACCAAAATTGCTTTAATAAAAACCTCTTTCCCACATTGCAAAAGAAACCTGGTACTCTAATTATCTATTCATTTTTTAATACGGTCTTTCAAATTCTGAAATGTATCCTTTTTCCTCCTCCCTACCATATTTGGTAAACCAATATACCTCTCTGGCTTGTTAGAGCTACAAACACCCAGCAAATTGACTACCCAATTCTTGTCTTCCTCTGAAGTGTTCTTGCTGAAGAAAACTGTTAATTTATCAAAATTCACACACTGACCCGAGCAACTTCTGTATTCTTACAAAATACTTTTTAATGCTTGTGCCCCTCTTCTTGTGGCTTCTTTGAATCAAATGCAATCATTTGCAAATAATAGATGCAAAATCAAAGGACCAGTTTTACTTACTTTCACTCATTTTGAATGCCCTTCTCTCGTTGTTAGTCTCATTAAACTAGACAAACCCTCACCACATAACAGAAATAAGAAATGAATTAATAGGTCTCTCTGTCGAAGTCCTTTTGTTGGCTGGAGTTTTCCTCCTAATTGTCCATTCAAAATCACTGAATAAGAGACTGTGGAAACACACTTCATAATCGCCTCAATCCATCTTGTTGCAAAACCTACCCGAGTCATAACTTGCTCCAGAAAATCCCATTCCACTATATCATACGCTTTGCTCATGTCAAGTTTCACCGCTATGAACCCTTTCTTCCCCATCCTCTTCTACTTCAACGTGTTTAAAACTTCATAAGCTAACAGCACGTTATCAGAAATTAAACGTCTCGGCACAAAAGCACTCTGTGCATCATCGATACATTTGCCAATTACAACACGAAAACGGTTCACAATAGCCTTTGCCAAAATTTTATATAGCACATTACATACGCTAATTGGACAAAAATACATTAAATTGGACGGGTTAGCGATTTTTAGAATAAGCACAATATTTGTAAAATTTAGTAAACTAACCACCATGCTACCATTCAAGAGCTGTAAGCAAAACTCCGTTACTTCACTCCCAATAATGTGCCAACATTTCTGATAACACAATCCAAGGAGACCATCTTCACTTGGAGCTTTTGTAGGTCCCATCTCAAATACCGCCATTTGAATTTCCTCTTTTATATATTTAGCAGTAAGCAACTTATGACCCTCATCATTAATGCACCGATCAATACCTGATAGCAAGTGTTCATAAGATCCTCTATGTCCTACCGAAAAAACTTCTGAAAATATGAACAAACCACCTCCTCTATTTCATGTAGAACCTCCGTCTCCTCCCCATCTTCATTTACTAGCTTACGAATAAGGTTTCGCTTCTTACGTTGTATTACTTGGCTATGAAAAAACATTGTATTTTTGTCACCAAGTTTCAGCCAGTTCAGCTGAGCCTTTTGTTCCCAGTATTGTTCAGCCTTTTCAATCTCGAAATTCAACTATATTTTTGTGTCAAGCAGCTCTGCCAAATTGTTATCATCTCTCTCTTCTTCATATAAATTAGCTAGCTTATTCGTAAGTACTTGTTTCTTCTTCTTCCTATTGAATTGGATCTGTCTAGCCCAAACGTCCAAACCCTTTTTAATATTTTTTAGCTTTTCCATCAAGTTCCCTGAAGATGTTCCCTAAATTCATTCAACCTCATTAAGAAAAGATTCCTCCAATAGCCACCAGGCTTCGAATCTAAAATTTATGTTCTTCAGACATCTCTCTTATTTACTGGTATTAATCAATAAGGGACAGTGATCTGAAAATGAGTGCATCAAATGTTGTACTTTCACTTCTGGAAACAAAGATACCCATTCATTATTTGCCACCCCTCTATCCTGTCGTTCTCGTATAGTTGTCTCCGGAAGATTACCTCTCTCATAAGTGAACCATCTTCCATAATAACTAATATCTACCTATTTACATTCCTCCAAAGTTATCCGAAATAAATCCATCCTTCTTTCATCCCTAGGCAGTCCTTATTTCTTCTCAGACCCATACATTATTTTATTAAAATCCCCACAAACGAACCAATGACCATCTCCAACATTACTTAGGCTTTTCAAAACCTCCCATGAATTACTTCTCTCTTGTGCATAAGAGGACCCATAAAAACCTGTGAATCGCCATTTGACAATCGCTTCATTATCCTCGACTTCCACATCAATATGTCTTTTAGAGTAAGATCGAAGAACAACTGACATCTTTGTTCGCCAAGCTAAACATAAACCTCCTCTACTGCCTTCAGAATCTACCTCAAGACCATGCACAAAACCGTATACGTACACGTTCCATCTGCCTACTACCAAGTTTTGTCTCCATAAAGAAGACAATATGGGGATTACACGTCCTTAGCAAGTGTGGAAGTTGTCGAATCGTCCGTGGCCTCCACAAACCACGGACATTCCAACTCAAGATTTTCATTGCGACCAGTCGACTTGCCTCTTGGCAGCCGCCGATAAAAATTAATTGGAATCCACCCTCCTTCTATTCCCTTCAGTAGTAATATCTCTTTCTAATGTTTCCTCCATCACTCCTCTAGCTCTCTTCTTCCCCTCCTCTCCAATAAAAATACCATCCTCCATATTATGCTCCATAACTGAATATGAAAAATCTGATGATAAATTAACATTCTGTCGGTCTAAAGTTGATGAACCCCCTTCTAGATTGAAACCTGAAACTAGATCAATGGCCATTCCATATCTGCCTTTAATTGAATCATCCCATAATTTCTCATTGATCCCAACAATTTTTCCCCTCTCATTCACGTTGACTATCATTCTCCTCGCTAAGCCAAACACTATTCATCGACAAAACTATTTGTGATTGAGCCCGTAGATAGAGATCCCAACCTAACTCAGCAAATTCCACCCCAATTAGCATCTTCTCTTCACAAAACGAATCGCTATGCCCCAGTCGACCATAATAGAAGCAGAACAGAGATAAACGTTCATACTTGAATCTAACGTATGAACATATTCCATTAAACATAACTTGTTTCTTCCTCTTCAGTGGACGTCTAATGTCAATTTGAGCCCTTATGTAACACCCCGAATTTGGGCCTAGAAGTATTGGGCCTTGAGTGCGGGTCCGTATGGAGGTTGTATATAGGTATTTAATTGTGCAATGAAATAACACAATTAAATGTCTGCTTTGGTGGTTAATGGCCCTGAGAAGTGTTAGAGAAATCTTGGGTTCAAACTTGGGCTTTAGCAAAAATTTTGGTATTAAGTGAAAAAAACCTGGATGCTTGGATGAGGGTTTTTAAATTATTGTGTTAAATAAATGACACAAGAAAGCTTGTAGTCTAGTGGTTGTGGCGTCATTAAGGTTGTATGGGAGCCTGGGTTCAAGCCTTGGCTCTTGCAATTTATTTTGGTTTTTTTAAGGGAATCTGGACTTTGGCCTTTAGACCTTATAATTAATTGGGGATAAAATATGACACAAAAAGCCTTGTAGGCTTAGTGGCAAGTAGCATGTAGAGTATCTGAGGGGAGGCATGGGTTCGAATCCCATAGCAAGCAATGAGCATTTATTTTGCTAACAGGGGGCAGCAAGAGTTGGTGTTGAATGTAAACTCTGATGTTGGAGGGATCCCACATCGGGAAGCTAACATAAGAGTTGTAACACCCCGTACCTGAGACCGTTGCCGGAGTCGGACACGAGGGGTTTGCAGACTTAAATCACTTGCTTTCACAGTCCATTTTAAATATTTCCAGGCAATTGGCTAACTGCGTCACTCTCATTTTAAAAATCATATCTTGAGTTCCAAAACTCGAAAATCAATTTCGTAAATTTTTTTCCTGAAACTAGACTCATATGCCCATCTACAGATTTTTTTCTAGGATTTTTGGTCGGGCCAATTAGTACAGTTTATTAGTTAAAGTCTCCCCTGTTACAGGGTGCGACTACACTGGCCTTCATGCATTACGATTCGGATATCTCCTTACACAGGGCTTCAATACTGATGTCGTTTGTTTCTATAGAAACTAGACTTAAAAAGGAATCTATACATATATGGCATGAATTCTAAATTTCTCTGGTTAATTTATAATGAATTTCCAAAGTCGGAATAGGGACTCCAGAAACCGTTCTGGCCCTGTCTCACGAAGACTTAAATATCTCTTAACATACTGTCCATATGATCGTTTCGTTACTTTCCTATGAAAATATACTCGTCAAGGTTCGTTTACATAATTTATTCGCTATTTAATTCCATTCCTACTATTTTAGAGATTTTCACATTCACATCACTGCTGCTACAGCATCAATTTTTTAAGGTAAACTTTACCTATCTCATGATCCTCCATGGATCAACTAGAGTTTGTCATACATATACCAAAAGTGATCATGAATAACCATTCCATGACTAACTGTTACCAACATTTCCATACCTCTCGACGGACGACATACAAAATGATTATAATGCTATGATCAAAGTATACTTAAAGCCATTTTCGCATGGCTTATATACATTAACCAAAATATCCTCCCGCTACTAGTCTATTCTATACATGCCATAAGATAATCCAAAACATAGCAGTACCAAACAAAGGATAGTGATAGTGTGACTAGTTGTTGACGATCCCCGAGCCTGTAGCTTCCAAATGAGATCTATAAAACAGAGGAAACAAAGTAAGCGGAGTAAGCATTACAATGCTTAGTAAGTTTTAAGCAAGTCAACAGATAACAACCAAATTATAACATAGTTGTTCGTATTTTTATTTCACTCTTCCTTCTAGCGTACCATCCCTTTACCGAATATGCATATCTCATCATATATAATAGGCGATAAATTCTCACTTGATAGTGATCTCTTGTAAACATAGGTACATTACATATTTTCACCTAACTTTCCACATCGACCAAATGCACAATAATCATAGAACAGTCTTATTACTTTACTCACATATGCATCATATAACGACCTTGTGATTTAGTCCAAATCAAGCTTAAATATAATCTCAAAATACATACCTGACCAACTTAACGCATTGAATGTATTTATTACCAATTGTTACTGTGAAGTCATATAATCTTACGCTTTACTCGAATCTTCAACGAAACCTTTAGTTCGGGGCTTACCCGGACAAAATCTCCACCAGTGGTCATCGGGTCTTACCCGGACATAATCTCCACACGTAGTCATCGGGTCTTTAGAGCTCGGATATAGTACGAGCACGGAGCCTACGGACATTAACCAGGATAATATTCTCGCATAAAGCCTGCGGAGTTTTAACCCGGATATAGTACTGACACAAATGCCCTTCGGGACTTATCACATTTATACACTTTCACATCCATCACATTGGCCACTCGGCCTTATCACATATATACACTTTCACATTCATCACATTGGCCATTCAGCCTTATCACATATATGCACTTTCACATTCATCACATGGGCCATTAGGCCTTGTCACATATATACACTTTCACATTCATCACATCGGCCATTAGGCCTTATCTCATATATGCACTTTCACATTCATCACATCGGCCATTCGGCCTTATCACATATATACACTTTCACATTCATCACATCGGCCATTAGGCCTTGTCACATATATACACTTTCACATTCATCACATCGGCCATTAGGCCTTATCACATATATACACTTTCACATTCATCACATCGGCCATTAGGCCTTGTCATCACATCGGCCATTAGGCCTTGTCACATATATACACTTTCACATTCATCACATCGGCCATTAGGCCTTGTCACATATATACACTTTCACATTCATCACATCGACCATTAGGCCTTATCACATATATATATCTCATACATATTTCATATTTTTCTTGTACATCAATTTCAGCAATAGCTTATAAGCAACTCAAATAGTTTCATCAAAGTTTACAACAAAATCACATATCCACTACAAGCAGTTTTCCTGAGCAACAGTCACTAAATTGTTTATAACTGGAGCTACAAAACTCAAAATCAATTGCCGTTAATTTTCCCCGAATGTAGACTCATGTATCTTTCATCCATAAAATTTTCAGAATTTTAGGTGTGGCCAATCAATACCAGATTTTTCTTAAAGTTTTCCCCTGTTTCACTGTTCGACTAATCTGACCACTCCTCACTACGAATCAGATTTCTTATTGTACAGAATTCAAAATATGTTATATTCAATTTCATTTGAAACTATACTCATTAAGGAGTCTAAGAATATAAATTTTACCTTATAACCATTTTTGTGCAAATTATAACGATTTTCTAAAAACAGAATAGGGATTTCGAGTCATTCGACACCGTCTCACACAACTTTAAATATCTCTTTATAGGAAATTTCTTTGCTCACACGGCCTCTTTTATAAGGAACTAGACTAATTAAGCTTTGATTACATATTTTATTCAGCCTATAATTCCACACCAACAATTTATGGTGATTTTCTAAAATCACGTTACTGCTGCTATCCTAAGCAAATTATTACAATTTGCTCTTAAATTTCAAGTCCAAACACTTATGAACTTACCATTTGAGTTTAAAACATATCATGGCCACATCATATCTTATTAAATCAACTCATTATGTTCTATTATGATTGAATTTACTCAACGTTTAATCACTTAAAACTTACCTCGAAAGTGGTCGACGACTAGATATCCACGACTATTCGCTTACTTCCTCTTTTCCCTATCCGACTTTGATCCTCTTTGCTCTTAAGCTTAAGTAAAACAATAGATTTGCTTAAGTACTTAACTAATATTATTCACTTAACAATCACATTTGGCAATCACATATCATTTAATCTATATCTAAAACAATAGATTTCAATATGTATCATATTTATGGTCAAACATAGCAAGAAAACTAAATAGGCTTTACTAGCCACACTTAGTTCTATTATAACATAATTCCACTTACTTATATGCACATTCGGCACAAGCAAACTTCATTTCAACTTTGCCACTCTTGAACTTATCCATAATATCCTAAGTTCATTTAGTAGCTAGGCAACAATTATACAAATCAACAAGCATTTAACAACAATGTACTTAACCAATCCTTCAAGCATACATTCGGCAATATATATATATGTTAATGACGAAAACACTTAGGCCAATTCTAAAACTTCCACAAATCTTCATGCTTAAATGCCATAACCGTATGGTTCTTATCACACTTGGACCACAAAATGCATAAATTTCCCAAATTCTAATTACTATCATAAGCTCAATTTAGCACTCATTTAGCACTTCAACATAGCCGATTGTCATTAAGCAATTAAGCCATAACTATTCAATTTTACCAAGCTCAACTCATCTATAATCAACCTTCAATACACTAAAGCATCAAAACAACATCAAAAAATACAAACATCCATGACCAAATGTCATCTTCATAAATTTACAAAACATTTGCCATGAGCTAGCTTCTATACTTGATGACCACTCCAAATATACAAAGATTTTCAATGAAAGAGCATTAACATACCTTAATCCCTTAAAGGTGACCAAATGCCTTAACTTCAATTTCTCCTTTTTCTCTTTAGGTACGGCAATGGAGAAGAGAAAGATGAACCAACTTTGTTTTTATCACCCATTTCTTTTAATATAAGTCCATACTTCATATTATTTATTCATTTAACATTTAATTTATTAATATAAAAGGCATAAAATGGCAATCATCCACTAGCCTTGCCATCCACTAACTTGAGGGAGGGATATTTGACATGCAAGTCCTCATACTTTAAACCATACAATATTTGGCCACTACAAATCAACCTATCACATTTTCAAGTTTCTCACATAAGTCCTTTTTAATAATTTCACATTCAAATGACAAAATTAAAACACGATACTTTCACACATGAAACTTTACATATAATAAACATAGAAAAGAAAATTTATATACTTTTGTGACTCGATTTTATGGTCCCGAAACCACTTTCCGACCAGGGTCAAGTTAGGGGTGTCACAAGAGTGGTTGCGAAGCTGGCTTTAAATAGAGGGAACCATGAGGAGAGTAAAGGTACCTTTTCTTGGCTGATCCCTTTCGCTGTATGGCATGCTCGTTTGGGTTGGGCGTCGGCTAAGAGTGTTCGGAGCGTGGATTAACTCCAGTCTCCTATCGTGTGTATTTTCTCGCTACTCTAGTCAGAGGATGGCTACTTGGTAGTGATGGGTAGAAAGGGTCATGTGGGCCTAATGAGCCTCACGGCCCAATTGGATAAGTTGTTTGATTGTGTAGTAAATATTGGACTAGGCTAGGTGAATCTCATATTTGTGGCTAGATTTGGGCTAAAAGGGCCACACGAGCGTGGGCCCATTTAATAGAGAATAGGCTTTAGGCCCATTCGTATTGTTATCCCTGTTTAGAATACTTTAGTTTACCAAATTACTGAAATGCCCTCGATTTATAGAATTACCGTTTCACCCTCGATTTACAAAATTACTATTTTACCCTCGATTTATAGAATTACCATTTTACCCTCGATTTACAGAATTACCGTTTTACCCTCGATTTACAAAATTACCATTTTACCCTCAATTTAAAAAATTGTCGTTTTGCCCTCGATTGTGAAATTATTGAAATATCCCTGTAGGATAGAATTACCAAAATACCCCTAGTTTGTAAAATTATCAAAATACCCCTAGTTTGTAAAATTACCAAAATACCCCTAGTTTGTAAAATTACCGAAATACCACTGGTTTGTGAAATTACTGAAATACCCTCAATTTGTAAAATTACCAAAATACCCTTGATTTACAAAATTACAGAAATACCCTTGACTTTCTAAAAATTATAGAAATACCATTGGTTTACAAAATTACTGAAATACCCTTGGTTTGTAGATTTACCAAAACACCCTTGTAGGATGAAATGACTAAAATACCCCTAATAGGTAAAAAGACCGTAAAGCCCTTGTAGGGTAAAGTGACCGTAATACCCTTGTATGGTAAAATGACGAATATGCCCTTATGTTCCGTATGACTGATGTGCTTAGGATTTACATATATTGATATTGGATTAGTTAAGTTTGAGTGACAGGTGGTGGTTATCGTAGGTGATTGATTATGGAAACGTTTCAACTCAACCCATAACAGGTGTGTACTAACCCTCGTAATAGCTTAGATTAATATCTGCTGAGAATCTAAAATGCTAAAATACCGACATTTCGGGAACTTGTAATGTTGCGTGTGGGTATAAATGCGATAAATATGATAAGATCGGTGTTTGGGTAGATGGAACGGGTAAGAACTCAATTTTGTGCACTATGGTAAGTTGGGCCTCAATGGGCAGGAATTGAACTAAATGGGCTTTTGGGCCCATTTGGGTAAAATTGATAGAAAATGGAATTTAGAAAAGTTGCATGTTAACACGGTTAGTATTGTTGTAAAATTTGGGTTAAGCAGGCTTAGTGGGCTAAATCAGCATTCGTAGGGCCCATTAGAGGTTTTGGGCCCAAAAGCCCGAATTTGATAAGTGGGTTAAAGATTATTGTCTAAACACTCGGAAATATTGACAATTGTAATGAACATGAAAAACCCTGATTTTTGGTAAAATTACGAAAATACCCTTATAATATGAAAAATGACTGTTTTGCCCTTGTGGGCAAGTGACTGACTTGGACTGTGTGGTTGACGAATTTGATTGTGAATATATGTTGGTGATATGAATGACTTGACTGTGATTGTTTGATTCAAATATGGGCATGACATTCTGCATACATGACATATTGCATGGGATATGGGTTATATTGATGGAGGAAGTGCTAAAAGGGCTCTGCCTGGCCATCAAAAGGGCTTTGCCCGGCTTATCGAAAGGGCTTTGCCCGATTATTAAAAGAGGCTAGGCCTCCAGTTATATGATAAAGCAACTATGCTGCCAGTGGAGAGTTTGGTTGGGTGGGTTGAGTTATTCCCCACATGGAGAGCTTGGTTGGTACGGGTGGAGAGTAGCGGATAGTGGGTCGAGTAGTCTCCCCAAATGGGCTTGCATACATTCATTGACATTACATGTGATATTGAAATGGGCTTGCATACATCCATTGACATTACATGTGATATTGAAATGGGCCTAAAGGCCATACCGTTTACAGTAAAGGCTTCGGCCCAGTGGTATGATTTATGAAAAGACTTTGGCCCAGTGATATGATTTATGGAAAGGCTTCGACCCAGTATATGTCAAGACTAAATAGGGCTTTGGCCCAAATTGTACTGATACCGTGTTATTTACTGTTTGTTTGTTATTGGGATTACACACTGAGTTTTCGTAAACTCACCCCGTTTCTAACTCGCGGGTAATCCCTAAGCTTAGATGATTTGGAGCTGCGAGGACTCTGAGATGGCCACACTCTCGCTTTCTTTCTTTTAATTGCAATAAGTAGCTGATTTATGTCTTTATAAGTTTTATCTTATTAATATTATTATTTGGTTTTGGGTTGTAATAAGGCCATTTTAATTATTTTTCTGGGATTATTTTATCTTATACCCTATATTTTTCTGATAACAATATGAGTTAGACCTAGGGCACGTTTCCAAAATGATAATTGTTTTCAAAATAATGCAACGATACAATTAATCGGTTTATCAAAAATATCTACTTAAATGAATTCCAACTCGTTTTTCTCAAAACCTAACCTAGCACCAAAGTGTGGCAATGGTTGTGGGCATGTCTAGGATTGGATCCAATCAAGAGCTTGGTACTTAAGCAGCCTTCTAGGCTCACCTCCTCTGTTTCGGATACCTACCTGGTGCACAGCTTCCATTCACTTTATTAACCTAGCAAAGACTATCTTTTAAAACACTAAGAAGGACGTTGAAAGAGGCATGGGTTTTCTTAAAAACTTCAATATGACAAGTCGGATCTGGCCATAACGTCTGGGCCGAGTTTGGGGTGTTACACCTTATACGCATATAATTGCGATTCTCCTTCCCCAGATTTGCACCATTATATTCCAAAAAACTTCCTAAAAAGTTACCCAATTGTGCTGCTAATTATTCAGAAAATAATCCAGTAGGAACATTATGAATTTGAACCCAAAAAGGGGGATAGATTAATGGCACCTTTAATGGATCCTCTCCCTACTGTAATCTGTGAAGAACTAATAAATGGTTGTTGAATATCCATGGTGACCCTTTGAGAACCCGATCCATGTCCATGACTTGAAAGAATTGGAATAAGTACCTTTTTTCTCCCAAATCTCAGATCTAAACTCCACGAACTGGATGCCACAGATTCGCCATCGTACTTTTCATGGCTGGAAAGTGTACTATGCTTGCCGTTAGGAAGCACCCCACTAGTTTAAACTCACCCCTTTCCTTACCTGCAACCGAGTCTATTTGAATCTGTAAAATTTCATCTTTATCCTCATTGAGAGAGAGATCAGCTAATCTGTTTTCTATTGGTGCAGGTACCCGCCTCAAGATTCAAAAAACCTTACTCCAAGCATGCGTTACAGACTAATTATCAAAATACTAATACTAATTTCAAATGAACACAAAGAATCGAAGGAACAAAAAATTGGTAGAGCAGAAAAACCTATGAACTTATGCCAGTGGCGGCAGACATTGGCTTGTTAGGGTTAGCAAACTTCTTTAATATAATATAATATAATATATACTTAACTTTTAAGTTTTATTATTATAATATTATATAATATATATTTTAACTTTAAGTTTTTAAATAAATACATACTTATGTCGCCTCAATTTATGCAATTGGCATAATTCCTTATTTGGTCATTTTAACTTTCTTTAATCTATAATTTAACTTTCACTCTATATACAATTTAGTCATTTTACCTAATTACTCTTAATTCAAGCTAATTTACCTAACCAAATCCTAATTAACTACTCAACTGACTTCGTAAATATTTTTAATAAATATTTACGAGTCCATTTTATAAAAACGAAGTCTCAGAAATACATTTTTCGCCACCCCTGACTATCAGGTCGTTACATAGACTATTTTCTTAATTTGTATATACACACATGTACATAGAGGGTAAACATTGCTCATTTCAAACCCAAATATATGGCTTAAAATATATAAAAAAAATTGAATACTATTTAATGTACCGTTGGTCCAAGAGTCTCATGCATCATCAGTAAATAGTTATAGGGTAAATTACACCACAGATCATTTAATTATGGGCCCTTTTTTTTTGTCATCAACTATGATTTTTTTTTAAAAAAAATTGGTCACCAAATCAATCAAGATTGTTTTTTTATTTCATTTTCATTAAGTGTTGTTAAATGTCAAACGAAAAGGTGATGTAGAGATTAAAATGAATATTATAACAATTTTAGCCTTAAATACTTACATATTATATTTATTTAGTTATAATTTTAAAAATAACCCTCAAAAGTTTAAAATGCAGATTCCTCCTTTTCCTATAAAACCGTATAATATGGGTAAAAAAGCCATCCTATATTATTTGGTAAAAATTATTTAAAATATATTATTTTTGTCATTTTGGCAGCATAAATATTATATATAAATATAGCATTCTTATTAGTTTTATAATAAAATAATTTTTAATTTTCAAATATTATGCATTTATAAAAATAATAAAAATTAAACTGTCAGTGTTCAAGAAAAATATTTTAAAATATACATAAAAAATCTAACGCTACAAAAGTAAAACAAAAGATTATGTATATTTAGAAAAAGTAAATTGTGTTAAAAATATAATTTATATTGCACCTCTTTTACTTTAATATTACATTTTAAAAATTAAATCTGAAATAGAGTGCCAATATCATTATTTATTAAAATAGGGTGTTTCAAATAATCCCAAATGAAGGAGGGAGAGAGATGCCCTCCACCTATTTTTTTTCTGACCCAATGATTGACATATCATTATATAATGATATGTTTTTTTTAAAAAAAAAAATTTTAAGGGCGGGGAGAGATGGGTGGCACTAGTATTAAAAAATAAATTTTTTTGGGTGGAAGAGGAGAGATGAGCGGCACTAATATAAAAAAATATTATTTTTGGGTAGAGAGAGAGAGAGATAGTCTAGTCATCCACGACTTGACTGAGACGATTATCCAATATGCTAGGGTAGATGCGGGCATTTACTCCGATTATGACTAGCTACTCTACATACACCACAAAGTTTACCATCGATTTTCTCTCTCTTGTCCGTTTCATTATGGATCCTAGTGACTTGTGGGCGACTTTCGGCTTCCTATGTAACCTCTTGTCTGGGACAAGCTTGAAAGTCGGTGAAGGCACTTCTCATGTAGACAGATGACGCAGGACAGGGAACTTATTTCCCAGACATGTAATGTGCGCTTGAGAGTGTACACCTCATCGATATATTGTTCAGCATTGACCAAGACGTAAGCAAAAGGTGCAACAACGTGTGCACATGGGTAATGAAGTGTCTGGAACCTCCCGTGATTGCAACGTCTGTTTCAGAGATTAACTCTGTAGGACCTAGGTGGGATACCTAGTCGACGGCCAATGGTCTCCACAACTCAATATTTTTTGAACTATTTAGAATATATATCCACATTTATCAGCCTCGATCTTCGATGGGTCGCAGATTCTTCCTTGGTGTTGCCTATCTCTCTCCTTCTACCCAAAAAAATATTTTTTATACTGGTGCTGCCCATTTCTCCCCCTCCACCCTTAAAAAGAAAATTAAAAAACATATCATTCTATAATGATGTGTCAATCATTGGGTTAGAAAAAAAATGGGTGGAGGGCATCTCTCCCTTCACCCATTGGGACTATTTGAAATACCCTATTTTAGTAAATAATGATTTTGACACTCAATTTCAGTATTTAATTTTTTAAAATATAATATTAAGGTAAAAAAAACCTTATATTACCTATTAAACTGGCTTAATTGTATATTTTAATATTATAAGCATAAGAATGAGTATTAATTTCATAACTAATATAAATATCTATTTGGTTCACAAAATCAAGGTAGTAATAATTAATAAAATTGGAAATTTGATCCATGCTCATGAGAATGGAGTATTTTTTATGGCTAGTCATTTATTTTTTTGGAAAACACTCGCGATAAGGAGATTAGTCACTGCTGTCAACAATAAATACGTTGATTTCGACAAAAAATATTTAATAAGGTTTACAAAACAAAGTTTTTACCCTGAAAATTTAAAGGGACCATATATAAATCTACCCTATTCTCAAACAAAAAATGGATGGTGTTGAAAGAAAGAACCTCAAAAGTTTAAAGGTGCCAAACCTAAATATTCCTTTTCATTGAGAGCGATAATAAAGGATAAAAGAAAAAAGGTAGAAAATTCAAGAAGGGACCATGGCACTTGTCACTCCCCTCTCTGCATAATAGTACATGTTTGATTAGATATATTTAAACATGGTCAAATTTAGAGAAAAATTTGAAACTAGAAGCAGAGCATACTTTCATCGCTACTTTGGCCTTTCCATGTGCATCAATGTGAATTGTATGATCCATGGATAACATTATATTTACAAAATATTATTATTTCCACCTTCTTCATTTTGTTTCTTGCAAAGAATACAAAAACAAAAATTTAAGGTTAGTCAAATTGTTTGGTATACCAAAACAAATACAACCATCATAAGTATTGGTTGTTAAAATTAGGGATAAGTATTTGATCAAGTCTGAGTCGAATCGAGTCAAAAAAATTGATGTTAGTTGACTTGACGAATTTTATTTTAGCAATCGAACTCAATTTAAAAAAAAAAATTCGAATTGAATCAAATCGAGTCAAAAAAATTCGAGTCAAGTCGAGTCGGGTTAACGAATCCTATTATTTATACTCAATGTTGCGTTTACATGAATCAATTATTTAACTAATAGACAAAGTATAAGATTATTTAACTACATAAACAATATAATAATTTTACATTTTAACTTAATGGGTAAACAATTATCAAAATAACTAGTTTCGTTTTATAACTTAATGGTTTTAACTTTTAACTTTAGAAAAGGTAAACATTTATTAAAATAATGTAGTTTTGCCTTTTCTTATTCGGATATCCGAGTTAAGCCGAAAATTTTGATTTTTTTATTCAAGTTGATTCCAATAATTCGATTAACTCAAATAATTTGAACTATTTAATTCAAAATTTAAATTTTTTATAAAATTTTCGAATCAAATCGGATTTTGCTCACTCTTAGTTAAAATAGTGACAACAAAACTTTAGTTTTTCTTTCTATTTTTAATCAGTTTAAGAATGCTTTTTAAAAATATTTTTTCTCTTAAAATAGAACTTATTATTTCAAAATATTTTTCTCAAACAAAAAATTAACCCAAAAATACTTTTAAAATTTAATTTTTATCAAAAACACTTTTGGATAAACATTTGTAAACTACAACTTATCTATCCTCTGTTGGATATAATAATAAGGAAAATGATAATCTCACCTAGACATATATCAACCACAAATCTTAAGATGAAGAATAATTGGTATATTTAAATGTCGAATGGAGGAGTAAGTAATGGCTTATAACTTTTGGCGGCTTTTGAATATCTTGTTTTCATTTGTTTAAACATTGACTTTGTTATTCGTTTTTCACCTACAATTGCACTTTTTCATGACCATCTGGATATGATGAACTATTTATCAAGGATTGATAAACAGTATTTTATTAGTTTAGTCAAATATATAATTCTGGGAGAAACTAAAATCTTTTTTAGAAGGGGTTGGAATAAATTGTAATTTTATAATAGTAAAAATATAGTTTTATCATTTTAATAATCTATATTTTTATAATTTTAAAAGATTAAATTAATTTTTATATTTTTAGGAGACTAAAGTGTAATTTTACATTTATTAATTTAAAATTTTAAATGACTTAAATAAAAATTTTCCATTTTAGGGTCGGGCCCCGCCAACCCCTTAAATTTCACCCTAATATAATTGAAAATTGCGAAATAATAATCAAACATATAATTAACAAATTGATTGAATTAACTTTATTTGAAATCAAACTCAAAATATGATTCAAATTAAGGTAAACTATACCTAAGGTCACTAAACTCAATATATAATTCAAATTAGGATAGATTTGTGACGTTCAAAGCAATTTCACGAAAAAATTTGTAGAAGAGGAGAAAAAGAGATTTCAATTGGTATAGGTGACGTGAACGGAAAAGTCTATACATCTATGACTTTAACAATCCAATGACTTAAATAAAAATTTTCAAATAATTCATTAATCATTTTGTAACTTTTTTAAGTTCAGTGACTAGAATGAACTTTGGTATAATTTACTCTTCAAATTATTAGATAAGAATTTGAAAGAATTTCAAAATAAAAAAATTCTTGTACACTTGTAAATGAAATAAAGTTGTTATCATCATCAATTTGGAAAATCTATGCGAATGAACTTGGTTCCACCATCAACTAAATCATTTGAATAAAGAGACAAAAACATTAATCCATTGTTAGGTTCTCCTGCCCAGTCAACACCTGAATATTCAGCAAGAACCAAGGTGACTGGGATGCTGCAACAAGACTTAACTTCTTGCGAAAATATGGGTTGCATGGTGAGCTCTAATGAATTCTTTGTCTGATATCTAACACTGCCTTTCAGATGATCTTGATAACTGTTGCTCTCGTAAACCATGGTTCCAATTTTCAGCATGCATAGCTAAATAAAGTATAATCTAAACTCGGGTATTTGAAGGGGTTTGTCTCATGGGTAACTCTTGCCTAGTAAAGCAATAATTGACTTCATGAATATGATTGTTTAGGACCAAAAAAATTGAAGAACCTGCACCGTAAAATGAGCTAGCTGAGAAAAAAAATTATATGACGATTGGCACCAACGATACTAGTGGCAGCCACTGTTTCGAAACAAAGGCCTAAGCTTTTAGAGAGAAAAAGAAAATAAAAACGAAAAGGATAAGTCAGAGGGAGGAGAGGAGAGCGCACCACCAACCGGGATGATGGCGTTGTTCATTTGGCCGGAGAAGAACCGGTTATGACGCCAGATAAGGCGGCCCTACAGCCAAAAGAAGATGACCCAAACAAGTTTTCCGTTATAAAATGCTGACATGACCTGCTCAGTCTGCTTTCCGTTATGAAATTTTCTTCACAACAGTGATTTAATTGACAAAAAGAATTTTGAAGTGATGAAAATAAGAATACCTTATTTTGAGGTGACTAATGACAGAGTTTAACCTATTTTCCTTTAGTAAGGAACAATTTCTTGTGGCCAAAACACTTATATGTGTTATAGTAACTAGATACTTAACTGCATTTGCTTGTGGAATACTAGACCAAATGATAACTAGTGAAAAGAAACAAAGATCTAAGATGTTAAAATTTTGGTTATATTTAGCTATGAGTCTCCGTAATTATGAAATTTGTAGATTTAGTATTTATATTTTAATTCAATTAATTTTAGTCTTGACACATATAGTAGTTATTAAATTCGTTTATTTAAATTCAATTATTAGCCTTATAATATGCGTATAATTGTAGATTTAGTATTTATTTTACAATTGGACCATTCTAAGTCCTTTTTTTAAAAAAATTTAAAAATTCAATCTTGATGTAAACGATAGCCATTAATTCATTAACATGATTTTAGTGACTAAAATATGAAAACAACAAGTTAACATGATATTAAACATAATAGCATTTAACAGATATTGTTTAGTAAAGATTAAAATTTTAAAATATGAAAAGTACAGTGTTACAAAATGATCAAATTAAAGTACATAGACTAAATTCATAACTTTTATAACGGACAGGGACTGATAGGAAAATTTAACCTAAAATTTTCAATTAGTGAGTAGAAAAAAAAAGATCACGATGGCAATAAATGAATGTAGTGGTATAAAGTGTAAATATTTTTTTTGTGGAAGATATTTATGAGATAATTGAGATTATAATTATTCCAAATTTTAAGACTAGTGGGGGTTCTTGTATTGGGCTACTTCTTCAGGAACTATGCGGAAAGAGGGAATTCTTTTTCTGGCCCAGTCCATCCAACATGCTCCAAGGTTAAATTTTGTTATTAGTCTTTCTACTTTGCAAAAATTATAAATTTGGTCTCTATACTTTAATTTGATCAATTTTAATCTTTATATTTTTTGAATTGGTCAATTTTAGTCCCTGTTATTTAACATTATATACTGTATTTTAATAATTGCATTCATTTTTGCCTCAAACTAATTTGTCTACATAACTGTCATGGATCATGGATCATAGATTAAAGTTTGTTATTAAAGCACGCAAAATAATTTTTTTGAGGTTAATTAATTAAATGAGACTCATTTAACTCATTTGAATTGGCTTAATTCGTGGAACAAATGGAGAAACTCATCTACTTGAAGCCTTGGATGCTCAATGAAATACTCCAGTAACTTAGAGTTATCAGGGTAAATATTTTGTAACCTAAGGGATAATATTGTATAGTATTTAAGTCCCTTAGGATTTTCATCTTGTAGATAGACATTAATCTTAGTTATTAATGCAATTTAAATTGTACCATTGGATCTAGGAAGCTCGACTATAAATAGAGATCTTTTCCCTTATTTGTAATCATCTCATCTAGAGTTACTAAATATATTTGAGACAGGGGCGAAGCCAGAACGATTTTTTAGGGGCGGTCGAATGAAATTTTAATTTTTTATAGTCTATATCTCTATAATTTTTAAAGGATTAAATCAAATTTTTATAATTCTAGGGGGGCAAAGTGCAATGTTACATTTACTAATTTAAAATTTTAAATTTTTTTTAAAGGCCTACATAGCAATTTTCTATTTTATGGTTTAGGTGCTTTTTTGTGGCTTTTCTGTTTGTTCATTACTTCTTCGTTTTTGTGTTTGCTTCCCTTAAGTTTCGGTGGTGCCTTAGAGAATTTTTGTTTGTGAATTCTTGCCTTTTCAAGAGTAGGCTAACTTATTCAACTTTAAAGCTAAGGAATAGCCTAAGGCCACGCAATTTATCAGACTAAAGTTCTAATCTCGTGAAACAAGAACATTCATCCCTTCAAAGAGCCTAATAATGATTTTGTAATAAAGCAAGGTAGGTTACAACAAGGTCATTCACTAAAAAAAAAAGCCTGACAACCCTAATCAACTGGGGAAGTCAAAAAATTACTTTAGGAGGTCAAAGATGAATCATAAATGTTTTAAGGACTAAAGTGAAATTTTATCATTATATTAACTTATAATTTCATAAACTTCAAATGGCGGCAGAAGGAGGTCAAGAGCCATTGCTTGCACCTTATCTTCATCCCAAGGGCAGCAGAAAAAAGTTGGCAAGGTCTTTGGTTCCCCTTAAAAATGAAAATTTAAATTTTGATCCCTTAAAACTTACTTTAAATTAGTAAATAATAAAATTATATTTAACTTAAAATAATAAAATTTTAATTTAATCTTTTAAATAAATTATTAAAATAATAAACCTACATTTTACCTCGCATAAAATCGTATAATTTAATTTCAGAACTAAAAAGGTTTTGTGACTTTGACACCTGTCTATAACCCTACTAGTCAAGAGACTGCCCCCTACCCGAAGCATGTCAAGAATGACCACTAGTGAAAACTCAAAGGCGTCAACCTTTGTTGAAATTGGTGCTGTAGAATTTGCTCGCTGCAAGCCAAGCAACTTGTGCTCGTAGATGGGAAAGGTGAGGAGCTTGAGGGATTCCACTGTATGCTCAGAAAAAAAAAAAAGTGCATACGTTATATCAAAATTTTTAACTTTATACCAATACCAACATTATAAATTTTAATAAACGTTAAAAATTTAGTACATGTTTTTTCTAAGTAAAATTTTCAGAAGATATGGATAAGGGAAAAGTACATTAGGTGCAAGGTAAAGAGTGTGGAAAGAGCTTGGAAGAATTAGGAAAGCTGATAGATTGGTGAAGCAACCCTACCCATCTGATGCTACTGGTACCTCATTTGAAGAACAAAATAGCGTCGTATGAATTTCAATCTTTGTTGATGATTTTCTTCCTACTGGCAACCAAACATAAGCAAGTAGGTCTAGCTTTAATCTCTACTTATTCATTCCATTATATCACACACCATAAACTAATATTGCCCTTTCTGAAATGAAAACATAAGGTGGAGGATACATTAGTTTAATGAAACAATTTTGAGCTTCCCTTTTTTTCCTCACATCCCACTTAACTTTGAAATGGGAGTCTATAGTTTTCTTGTAAAAACAAAGTTGAACTTTGAAGTTACTACATACAGCTTCATGGGATATGGAAATCAAATATTAAGTAGTGCATGCTGATGCCATCCAATATAATCCCTTCTTAAGTTTGGGTCCATTTACAGGTCATACATAAAATTTGTATTTTTTATTTGAGGACATTTAAGGCTATTATTGCTGTCCCACAACCGCCTAAAGAAGCAGAGGCGAGGTGGCCGTAAGCTGTAATGCTAATTGCTATCCGGCAAAAATGCTGAGAGGTTGAGATTGAGATTGAGATTGAGATAGTTATGAATATTTAAGTTGCATTCATTAATTTTAATCAAGAGGGGTTCAAAGGTTATGTTTTTTCTGTTGTCCTACAAGCAAACCAAGTTTCCCTTCCTCTCAATCCATACATTTTCTCTATAATCTTACAACTTTTAAAATACTCAATTATTGGATTCTATAATCTCTTGAATTTAGTACATATACTTCAATTTGATCAAATTTAATCTCTATACTCTTTGAATTAATCAAGTTTAATTCCTATACTTTTTAATTTTTAAAAGTTCAATTTTGACCAAACAGTAATAGTTAAAATCAGTTTCATTAAGTTCTATATTAGTCCTACGTTATGCGAAAAGTTATAGATTTAATCGGTGTTTTTCAACTGAATCATTGTTCCTCATTATATTTTTTGAAATTTGGAATTTTAGTTTTAATGTAAACCATAGTCGTTAAATTTTTAATTGATATTTTGTGAGTAACATGTGAAAAATAAACCGACATGACATTACACATGCGATTATATATTAATTTTGAAAATAACATAACTTAATGAATTTAATAACTAACATTTGATCATAACTAAAATTTTCAAATACTAAAAATACAAAAATTTAAAATGACCAAAATAAAGTATAAAATTAAATCCACAACTTACGTGTGATACAAAAATTATTAATGAAATTTAAGTTATAGCAAATTTATTCATATTTTCTGTTAAAATCAAACTTAAACTGACCAAATGAAAAAAAATCTACTTGTTTACCATTTGAATCAACCTTACTAGATCATGTTACCATTAAGGTTCAAAAATACTTTCAAAACGAGTATTTTAAAGTTTGATATTATTTATCATTGCAAAAAGTGTTTTTGGAAAAAAAGTTAAAATATTTATTTCAAACATGGAGAGAGATTCCTTTGCAAAGGTAGTAAAATTAACAATTTGTTTACGCTTGATATTTTAACAATTTAACCGTCATATTTTATATTTTATTAATGTAGATCAGGATATCAAATTTGGAGTAAAGAAAATCTTTTAACTATTTATTTTTATAAAAAAAAACTTTTAAACATTAAATATATATTAATATAAACAATATTTTAAATCAATATAATAGAGATATTAGATCAATATGAAAGTTTATATACATGGTAAGTACAATTATATTAACAAATTTAATGATTGAATTATTAAAATACTAATGATAAAAAAATTATGAAAGGGTTTAAAATTTATAGAGGTGTTCATAGGCCTGCTCGAAATGTGGGAGGGTTTGGGCAAACATATAAGCCCGAAAAATGGAATTGGACAAAAAAAAGCTCATTTAAAAAATAGGCCGGGCCTCGGGTAAGGTATTTTTACTCGAGGCCTGGCCCGGCCCAAATTTACTAAAGGACAAAAAAATCTGTATTTTTTTTTAATTTTTGAATGCTATTTTCTTGTTGTTTTCTCCCTATTTTGCTACCATTTTATTACTATGTTGCTACTGTTTTGTTGTTATTATTTAGATATTGTATAAAACTTATTTTCTTGTTAATTTTGTTATTATTTTAAAGACATTTGTTAATTTTATTATTTTAGAGGCATTTACTTGTTAAATTGTATTTATCTTAGTGTTATTTAAGTCTACATATTTTTAAAATTTATTTTCAATTTGTTGAGAAATATTTATTTTGATGTTTTTAGTATTTTGATGTATAATATATATTTAAAATAATATAAAAATTAATACGAATGGTCCGCCAAAGGTTTCGGGTTTTAGTATTTTTATCTGGGTCGGATTTGGGTAAAATTTTAAGCCTAACCAAGCCTAATAAATGGGCATGATTTTTTAGTCGAGCACGGCCTAACTCATAAACACCTCTAATGTAAAATCATATTAAATTTACAACGGTGTTAGTATCTTTCCCAAATAAAAAAATGTTAAACTTCTTTAATGATAATAAGAAAGGAATTTTGAATAATAAGCCGTGAATTATTAGTAATTTGAATCAAAAGATAAAAAAATTATTATGTGGGTTGATTTAAAAAATTGTTATGATTTTAACCATAGGAGATAGGTAAAATGATAATTAATACTCAAGAGTTTAATTTCTATATTGAGCATGAAATAATATTTAATCTCTTAATCAACCTACTGAATGCTATCATACAATAACTAAAGGAAGTAAAGAAAAGAAGGAAACAAACAACAAATACAAGAGTGAATGAGAAAGATGGGAGCAGCAGCTAAGCAAGTAATTAACCAAACCTCTTTAACAAACACATTTTTCTTTCAGTCACTTCTCAGCTGCCATCACTCTAGACTTTTAACGTGCCAACCCTGACCATTCTTCACATAACTAGTATCTTTCAGACAAAACTACCCTTTCGTTTTAAGACATTCTACAACACTGTCCAAGAAGTACAATCTTGGAAAGCCTGCCTCTCCATCAAACGAAACAGTCTCTCCTCCTTTCTCTCTCTTCATTGTCTTTGCCGATGTAAATTTTTGTCTCAAACTGCTTTCGAATATTCAAACTTTCTTCCTCTTTATCTCTCTCTAAAGTTGCAATTTTTACTATTTGAAACCTTCAAAAACAAAAACAAAAACAAAAAAATACTAGCAAAAAGGAAGATAGTTAGCTCCCCTCCCCCCTTTTGATTAAAACCCACGAAATCTTTTTCCAAGAAGCCTACTTGTTTCTTGGCAGAGAATTTTTGATCAAATTTTCTTGGGAGATTCCTGTCGAAAGTTTGGGTATTTCTTGGTGGATTTTGGTCGTTAGGTTGAAAGACTAAAAGAGTTTTTATTTTATAGAAAGAAGGAATAGTATGAAGATCAAAGAAGATGATCATGAAGCTGTGAAGGGCTTTTAGCTTTAGACAAGGTGCTTCTCTCCCCCGTCCCCTCTTTTTTTTTTTTTTTTTTTCATTTGAAGACTTTTTGTTTCTGGGTTTTATTTATTTTTTTCTTTTGGTTTAAGCAGTTATAGGCAAATTTTCTGACATGGAATTTTGTTTGTTTTGTTAAATTGTCTTTTACCTTTCTTTTGACTTCTATACTGGTGGCATCAATTTTGTCATGTTCTTGAATTCTAGAAAAAATTTCTTAAAGATATTTCTTCCTTTCTTTTATTGTTTGAGGTTGAGCTAGGGTTCTGTTGCTTTGAATTTCTAGGAGAGAAAAGTTAAAGCTTCCTAGCCAATTTGGTTGAAGACTTGAGAAGGATATTTAAGGTATGGTCAGCTTCATTCATAGTGTGATTTTCATGATGATGTTGAAATCTTGGTGATTTTGACCAGTTTTTTACTGGAATAATCTATTTTCATTTATGTACATTGTAGTGAGGATTTTATATGAACTTTTGGGTAGTCTAGGACAGATGTATAACACAAGGTTTCACTTCTTAAACTTATTATGTCTCTTTTGGTTAGTGCATTTTTTCACTGCCTGAAATTACTGGTCTATGTTGTGATCAGCTCATCTTATTAAGACGTTTAGCCATACAGTAATGCCAAAGAATCAGTTGGCTGAAGAGACTAGAAATTTCTTTGAGACTACATTTCTTATTCTTTCTTCTGAGACATGGTGATTGGGAGCTCACATCGCCCGACTTATTTTTTCTTTATTGAACTTGTGAAGTTCAGAGTAATAACGAACAAGCAAAACATTATGGTTGCAAAGGGACGCCAGAATGCCACTGACTCTCAGAAAGTGGAGGTGGGAGAGATAGATACTAGTGCACCTTTCCAATCTGTTAAAGATGCTGTCACTCTATTTGGTGAAGGTGCTTTCTCTGGGGAAAAACCTGCCATGAAAAAGGCAAAAGCTCACTCTGCAGAGGTAATACTGATTCGCAGAAGTTCTCTTTCTTCTTTCACCTGAAATTTTGTGTCAAGTCGTAGTAGTATGTGTCAAGTTCTTTCTTTCATTTGTATATTCTCTGGTTCTCGATCATCTCTAATGATTGTAAATATTAAAAAGCATAAGAACGGTACCACTCAGGATTATGAGTAAAGCATCTATTTTATGTGAAGGCTGAGAAGCCTATGTAAGGAGTCTTTTGACGTCTTTCTAAGCTGCATATATTAATGTTCTCATTGTTCAATTACTAACTGCACAACCAGAGCTTCAGGGATGGATTGCTGGGAAATCTCGATAGTCCACTAATCTTCTATTCTTATTTGGATTTGAGTTGCAGAGAGTTCTAGCCAAGGAGACTCAGCTTCACCTTACTCAAAAAGAGTTGAACAAGTTAAAGGAACACTTATCAAATGCTGAGATAACTAAGGCTCAAGCACTTGTAGAGCTAGAAAGGGCTAAAAAAACAGCTGAGGAACTCTCACACAAACTCAAAACTGTTAACGAGTCCAAGGATTGTGCAGTCAAGGCTACAGAAGCTGCAAAGAATAAGGCTAAGCAGATTGAAGAAGCAAATTCTGGTATTCTTCCCGGACCCGATGGAACTAGGAGCCAGGACTCGGAAACTGCAAGGGAACAATACATGACTGTAATTACTGAACTTGATGCTGCTAAACAAGAATTGAGGAAGGTCCGTCAGGACTGTAATGCATCCTTAGAAGTGAAAATTGCTGCCTTCAACCAAACAGAAGAAGCTGAACATGCAGCTAAGGTTAACATGGAGAAGGTTGGAGAGCTCTCTAGGGAAATTTCATATGTACAGGAGTCGATCGGACAAGTGAAGCTTGCATCTCTTGAAACACAGCAAGAACAAGCTAAAATGTTTGCTGAAAAGGACACTCAGAAGCAATTATATAAAGCTACCCTTGAAGAGTCAACAAAGAAGTTGCTTGCTTTGAAGAATGAGTTTGACCCTGAACTTATGCGAAATCTTGAAGCTCAACTGCTTGAAACAGATAATCAGATTGGGTCTTTGCAGAAACAGATGGAAAGTGCAAAGGCTTCCGATCTGGAGTCTGTGCGAACTATTACTTCAGAGCTAGATGGTGCTAAAGAATCGCTGCAAAAAGTCGCTGAAGAAGAGAATTCCTTGAGGAGTTTGGTGGAGTCTCTTAAGGTGGAACTAGAAAATGTGAATAAAGAGCATTCTGAGCTGAAGGAGAAGGAAGCGGAAACTGAGTCCATTGCTGGGAATCTGCATGTCAAGCTTCGGAAAAGTAAATCAGAGCTTGAAACTTTCCTTTCGGAGGAATCCAAAACAAGAGGTGCCTGTGCAGAAATGTTATCAACCCTCCAACAGCTATCAGTGGAAACAGAAAATGCACGGCAAAAAGCGGAAGAGATGAAAATGGAAGCTGAGAAGTTAAAGTTGGAAGCTGAAGCCTCGAGAATTGCACTTCAGGAAGCAGATAAGCAGCTGGTAGTTGCTCTGGAAGAAGCTGAAGCTGCAAAAGAAGCCGAGACTAGGGCACTTGATCAAATAAAGATGCTTTCTGAGAAAACAAATGCTGCACGTGCCTCAACCTCTGAATCTGGAGCCAATATAACTATCTCCAGGGAAGAGTTCGAGTCTTTGAGTCGTAAAGTTGAAGAGTCTGATAATATAGCTGAAATGAAAGTGGCAGCTGCCATGGCTCAGGTCGAAGCTGTGAAGGCTAGTGAAAATGAGGCCCTTAAGAGACTAGAGGCAACTCAAAAAGAGATTGAAGATATGAAGGTTGCAACTGCAGATGCTTTGAAGAGGGCAGAGATGGCTGAAGCTGCAAAGAGGGCTGTGGAGGGAGAGCTCCGGAAGTGGCGTGAAAAGGAACAGAAGAAAGCAGTTGCAGCTGCATCTCGGATTCTGATAGAAGCACAGATGTCAACAGAATCATCCCCGCAGCACTACAGAATTCAAAAGCAGAACCCACCAGAGAAAATTGTGCAGGCTAAAATGTTGGAAAAAGAGAAGTCTTCTGTCTCGAAAAAGGTGCTTTTACCTAATATCAGCGGTATCTTCAATCGAAGAAAGAACCAAATTGAGGGTGGATCTCCGTCGTATCTGCCTGGTGAGAAGACTCTGTAACATTGATTTGCCTGATCTTTGTACATTTATCAATGGTTGAGAGAAACATATTTGGTTGTGTGTACATCTGAGAACTGTGAAATCAAATCCCTGTTATTCTTGTGTGAGGAATTTAAAGTGGAATATCTAAGGATTAGTTTGCAAGCAAAGTGGAGTAAATGACTTGTGTATATTATTACTATTAGGTTAATTGATGACTTGGCAATGGAAATGAATGTTTGTGTTGTTTTAAGTGCCAAAAGTTCTTGGAGAGCAATGTGGCAGCAATGATGTTGACGAGCCTTCGGCACTAAGCAAAGTTAAGCTTTGATGTTTTTGGTCACTCAAATGACTGGTAGAATATATATATATATACACACACACAATAAATGTTCTTCACATCCTGATTATCAGCCTGAAACTTGTCTAATTTGCATTATTTTGATTGAGGAATGAGAAGCAGGTGAATCTAGTTGATTTTATATATAAATAAAAACAAGAGTATGACCAAAGTGGGCATACCTTAGATGAGAGAAAATCTTATGGTATCACCAGTACCAATCTCAATTATTGATGTCAACATGTGAGTCTCTTTTAGTAATTAATTTGATGGCATGATATAGATAAGGGGGTGGGGGTGGGGGTGGAAAAAAGAAAAGAGACTTGTGAGCCTTTTCCTCTTAATATTTTGACAAATGAAAGCAAAGTCCATTTAGATGAAATCAATCACACTGAAAATGAAAATGCTCTTAAAGCCCATGCATGAGAACAGCCTACTTAACAATAGAAATCATTCAACACTCTCAAGTCTTAAATCAATTGAAAATTTAGTGAATTATCCTAAAATTTGAAAGAAAAAAATATAAACAAGAAAAATACAAAAAAATATTAACATGGGAAAAAGAAGTTAAAATATGGAAAAGACTACAAATTTCAAAACAAATCCATTAAAAAGAAAAATCTTGTCTTTCCCGTGCCACTGGAAACTCTGGAAGTTAAAACTTCCCCCAAAAAAAAAAAAAAAAGGCCTTTCATCGCTCTTAAAGGCCAACCATCCCTTTCTCTCTCTGAAGAAAAAAAAAACCATCATTTTCTTGAAACAGTACTCTTCCTTTTTCCATCCCCTAAAACCCATTCTTTCTACCACTCTTTGTGCCTTGGAATGATGTCAAGTAGCAGAGAAAGAGAAGAGTCATTAACTTTCCCAACAAACCCATCATCGACCTCTTCTCCAATCACAGTTTCAGACCACCTTGACCGTTATCTCCAAGACCCATCTTCCCACATCGGAAGTGCTTCTGGGAGTTACTCAAACGAGGGTCTTCTAGCTGCTGAAACAGCTAGTCCCAGTAACAGTGATGTTGAGTTTGGTTTCTCAAGGCCTGACTTTAGACAGCAAAGTCCAATCTCTGGCACTGTCCAGTTCTATCAACGCCATGTCTTCCTTTGCTACAAAAGCCCATCAGTCTGGCCTCCTAGGATTGAGGCTGCTGAGTTTGATCGTTTGCCTAGGTTGTTGTCTGCCGCTGTTCTGGCCAGGAAGGCTGATATGATAAAAGAGGTAAGTGTGCTTTTTCTCTCTTTTTGGTTCATTATGATTCGAAAGATCTCAAGGTCTGGTTAGTGCTTTTGGCTTCAAATTTGTTATCTTTATACATTTTTGGTGAACTTAAGTGGGGTTTTGTTTTTTCCCTTGATTGGCTTAATCTTTTGAGTGATCCTAAAATGTAGAAAACTTGTGGTTTTCTTACGAACTGAATCCCATTTTTATTAATTTGTGGGTTTAATGGGTATTTTTGGTGGGCCTGTATGAACAGATTGACTTTAGGTTATGGTTCTTTATTTATCTTTTTAACATAAAATCACATTTATTCAGACTGGTTTTGCTTTTTGGTAACTTGAAGTTCTTGTTTAGGTGAGTTGGAGCTTTGGAGAAATGCAGTTTTGACATTTTGGTGTAACATTTTCGTAAATTAGACTGGGTGTTATTCTCCAGTGTGATTGTCATTTTCTCTAAAGGTTCTCATGAAGGGAAATATGATTTTGTGTGTGTGTGTTAATAGTTTCTATTTCACCTTCTTACCTTAGGGTTTAGGGTTAGTACATTCATGTAGGCTTTTGATGGTTTGTTAAGTAGCTTTGTTTAGGAGTGATTTTGAGTTCTGCAATCTGTTTTCTTTTTAGTTCAGAACTTGTTATTACAAAATTCAATCTGTTTTATTACCTAGGGGATACAATCCTGTTTTCGGATTTGTGTGTTTAAAGGTGATTTAGTGCTCTTCAGTCTGATTTTTTTCTGCTTCATATTTGTTCGTTTGATGTGTGCTTTGCATTTCTTACCCATATTTTTCTGAAGCAGAATTATTTTGATTTTATATGTTAACACACCTAGCTTATGTTAAGTTTGGATTTGATGTTCTCAAATCAACATGATCCTTTGAATCCTGAAGGAACTAAATAAATGTTTTCTTTCTTTTTTTATTTCGATAAATGTCTGTTTTTCAACGTGTTTGTTTCAACTTTCTATATTTAATGTGAATGAGGCATCTATAAAAGCATATCCATACTGGCATGCAATGCCGGTTATGGGTCAGTCAGAATTACTTTCCCTTTGTATCTTTCTAGGGCACCACATTGAGTCACTGAGGTATTCCCTTTTGGTTATAATGTAAATCTTTTTATCACCATGAACAGATAAATGACATACTTTAGATAAAAAGATAAATGATATGATCGTTGGTTGTTGGTTTAAGCATCATTTAAGATTTTGAATTTTCCCTGTCCACCATGCTTACATTATCTATTTCTGCTTGTCTTCTTATAGACCCGCTTGACAATATGTGAAGGGCATGATGGGACTGAGACATCCAATGGAGATGTACTAATATTTCCAGACATGATTAGATACAGGTCTATTGCAGCTCCATTGAGGTTTACTTAGATGTTTCACCTTTACTTTCAAGCTTAATACTGATCACTGTTTTAGCTAAGGATGCAGGAGATTGACCCATTTTGATGTTGACACTTTTGTTGAAGAAGTACTTGTAAAGAATGGTGAGTGGCTGCCTGGAACTCCTGAAAAACTAGAAGGGTCATTTGTTTTTGTTTGTTCTCATGGATCCCGAGATCGGCGTTGTGGAGTTTGTGGACCTCCACTGGTTAGCAGATTCAAAGAAGAGATAGTATTGTATGGTCTTCAAGGTAGAGTGTCTGTTAGCCCATGCTCACACATTGGGGGTCATAAGTATGCAGGAAATGTTATTATATTTGGATCAAATTTCAACGGAGAAGTCACTGGACATTGGTACGAGTGATCTCTCTTCCACTGGCTATTTTGTTGAATCTCCCTTGATTTGTTAATTTAGTTTCTTTTTCTTCATGTAAATCTTCTACTGGATTGATAACTGAGCCTCCTTTTTTTTTTAAATACATAAATATTTTGTGCAGGTATGGATATGTTACCCCCGATGATGTACCTACACTGCTAGAGTGGCATATTGGGAAGGGAGAAATTATAGATGTATTGTGGAGGTAACTTTTTTGGCATCAGCTTGCTTCTATGTTATTATCAATCCTTCGTTTGATGTCGGTTTCATGTGTAGAATATAATATAAGAGGATTA
The DNA here is from genome assembly GCF_025698485.1 of Gossypium arboreum. Lineage (NCBI taxonomy): Eukaryota > Viridiplantae > Streptophyta > Magnoliopsida > Malvales > Malvaceae > Gossypium > Gossypium arboreum. The sequence continues at coordinate 108,319,497 of NC_069070.1, read as the reverse complement.
AGAATGCAATATGCAGAAACTTTAGTATTTAAGGTAGGGCAAGTGTGAAATAGAAGTTGCAGCGAGTAATTTGACTGAAAACAGAATATGAGCATGTAAAATGATGCCGGGAACACACTCAAAATCTTCACCTTATATTCCTCTGTAGTGAACTGTGGGAGCTACGGTAGTACCTTGAATGTTTTCTTACAGAACAAGAAATGTTCAGAGTATAGACACGATTTGACACACTTACCATGTATAATAGGGGATTTAAATGCTTATTTCAGGGGTCAGATGGGTTTATCTGAAGAAGAACAGAAGAAGTTTCAAGAACTAAGGCGCCTAGCAAATGGTGAAACTACCAAAGAGGCAACACAAAGACAAATGGATGAGATGAACATAACTGCCTGTCAATCTCAAGATGATCTCGCAAGCTGTTGCCAAAGAAACAGCAGTTCTTGTTGCCATGACCCTCCAAAGTCGGATATTGTGGATACAGATGAGGGGGTAGCAAAGCTGACACCTGAAAAGAAAAAAAGTGGCAAGAAGCTTATTTCGAAGATAAATAGCGGAAAAGGTGCCAGTGTACGCAAGGTTTGTACCAAACCAACTTGGTTCGAGAGCTGGGAACGTGAAGATACATATGCTGCTCTTGCTGTTGTTTGTGCTGCTGCATCAATTGCTGTTGCTTATAGCTGCTATAAACAGCTAAGTTAGAAGTGTGATATGATGTTGACATTGCTCATACTAAGCTGATGGTATCATGGAGTCTCTTACATCCCTTTCGAGTACTTTTGCTATTTTTCTGCAAGAATTTTGTTTGGCATTGGCCATATTCCAATTATCATCTTCCCCAGTTAACGAATGAGGAGTTAGAAATGTTGACATTAAAGATAAACAAGTTATTAACTGATGTGAAGTAGCAATTGCCATTAATGCATATTATCATCAACCAACCATCAATCTTAAGAAAATTATTCAAGAAAGCTGCATGTAGTAGAACTGGGAAGGTCTTGTTTCATACAGAGTCTCGTTTAAAAAGAAAAGGCATGCGCAATTATCCACAACAAGGTGGTATACCAAGTTACACCGGATCAGTTGTCTATCAAGTCTGCATCGAGCTGATGCAAGAAAGCTCTGCTATGACATTTGATGACCGAAATACAAGGCCTCTCATTCTACAGTAGTTAATCAGTCTCGGTTCTTTGTAACATATCGGCAACAGCTATGTAATCGGTATTATCTAAAATCTAAACACCATTTACTTTAAGGCCATTAAACGACTTGCACAGGCCATTCTGGTCTGCAAGCTTGTGCAACTCGGATTCAATTGTCAATGCAATTGCGGTATCATCTGGATCTGGCTCAGGAAATTCTACATGAACTGACCCCTGTTTGATCGGCGAATTGGTCTCTTTATGTGTAGCTTGATGCTTTATGTAAGTGTAAAGCTGTTGATGGTAGGTGTGATCCAACGAGAAACAATTATGTCCAGTTCCATTGCTGCTGTGACGTGTTGATCCAGAACCTTCTTTTCTACAAAAATGTGGAAGGGATGAATAATCCATTATCTGCATAGTTGGAATGAACATGTCAAAAGTCTGGAAATAATCGTAACAAAGCTGGATCAAGCAGTAAATCAAAATCATGTCAAAGCGAGCAAAACCTTATTCACTAAAATTTATCAGTATGTAAAGAAATGATAGCAAAGGAGCAAAATGCCTTAAGAACAATCACACAAGAACCAAGTGAATGATGAACGCCTCATTTTTCGAATTATCCATACAGATTAAAATTCAATGAAGCTATGTTTTCATACATCAGAATAAAACAATACATAAAACCATGACAAGTTGGTTTTGAAAAAAATGAAAGGACTGATTATCTAAAGGTAGTTGAAAGCAAACTAAAGGCTTACTACAATCCTCTTCACATTACCAGATCATAACATTAACTTGCAGGTCAGTAATGATTTTAACATAGGTGCAAAGACAAGAAGTATTTCTGACATTTGAAACAGACAACATGCTAAATAGAGTTTTCAAACTAGGATGGAAGGGTTTTCTTACTTTCAGCAACTCATCCTTTCCAGAACCTTGAAGCACCTGAATTTTCCTCTTTGTCCTTTCTTGCAAGAGAGGTTTTACAGCCTGCCAATAATTGCAGAAAAGCATTAGCCTTTTTTTTTTTTGGGGGGGTGGGGGGGGGGCATAAATTAACTGAGAGAAGAGAACTAAGAAACATAAAAAAAAAAAAAACCTTCCAACATGCCGAAAATATATATGGCGCATTGACAATATAATATGTCTGTGTCTTCTCAGGATAATTCAAGTCATCGATTGTTGATATAGTGGTCAGTATCTGCATTAGCAAATAGCACAGGAGACTGATCAGCATTAGGAAGACTAGGGTTAGCACAGTAATGAGCAGAAAATTTTCTTTTCCATTGATTCACTTTTTTGGATGCTTTCCTGTGAAGAAAATGAGAACTCTAACATCGTGCCAAAAAGTAATTAAACAGAGAGTAAGAGAGAAGGTTATATGAAATTAAAACATACCTTTATTTGATTCAATGCTGAAAGCTTCAAGCCAGTCATATCCAAAACCTTCAGACAAGTGCTGATATGCCGTCCATACTTCTCAGTGGCAGTAGGCTATAACAAAAGCAACTGTTAGCAAGCAATTGTACAAGTGAAACAACATCAAAGTAGCAGCGTCATACCCACCAATACAACACGGTCTCGGTATTCATTCATTTGAATGTGCGACTGTACATAGTAATTCACCTGCAACACAGGATGACAGATTTAAGGGTTATAGAAATAACCCAACAGTGCATGCTGAAGCACATGCTCGTACTAAAAGATGCCTTCCACCCAACAATTTTCCCTTTCTAACACATTAAGTATCCAATTCTTCTAGTATTATTAATTAAACATGTCCGCAAGAAGGACAAAGTGTTAATGAAAGAGAAAAAAGAATGCAGTTATGGTCAATTTCCAGGAGAAAATGGTGCCAATTTCCAAGTAACTTGTGCCCTCAATTAAGGTCTTGTATTTGTGCATTTAAACATAAAACACAACTAACTTTGTCCTAATAGATTATACTGGACACAAGTTAACTTTTTGCAGAAAAACATATGGGTACTTAAAAGCTCAATAGTGTGCCTTTGGATGATTTCTTTCAACAACCGTTTCAAATATCAAACCAGACTCCAAAGTCTGCAATGCCAAATTTAGAAATACAATGAGATATGATGTCCTTACAGATGCTTTGTCATATGTGCTGAGCCCAACACCAATAGCAATGACAGGAAGACCCTGCAAATGTCAGAAGGAATGAGGCAGTTAATCACCAAGGAAGCTCTTTCGAATGTAACAAAAGTTTTCCTTCCAAAGAAAGGGATACATAATAACAATATATTCTACATATTGTCACGTCAAAACAAATGAGTTACTAAAACCAGTTGCAGGACAATCACAATAAATATGAATATGAAGATATATCCCAATGGAATAAGTAAATACCTCTTTTGAGTAACCCGACAATCCTACAAGCTGAGAATCTCGAACTGCTCTATATAAGTCAGTGGGGATAATTGGTTTCTACATAATGAAAAAGTAAAATGAGTTATCTCATGAATCAACAATTGCCAGAACAAATTTTATCAGTTACCGCTGAAGCTATTTTTTACAGCTGAGTCAACCACACAAGTCAGTATGATCTCTATAAGAGTATATACACATGGTTTTGCAATATCATAAATCGAAAGATATAAGAAATCAATTAGGGTTCAAAGGAAAAACTCACCGCTAATATGTTGTCAATCTCATTCTGAATTCTCCATTGTAAGCAGTCAATTAACTGCACCAGGGAACAAATTACGATTTAATAAACAGAAAAAAAAATGGTATACTTGATGCACAACATTTAATTATAGCTTAAGTGCACCAGGTGAATCTCACCATTTTATGGGCTTTCTGAACATTCCAATCTCTCGCTTTGAGAAACCGTACTAAAGTTTCAGTTGGATACCCTTGGTGCATGTTCTGCAGACCGGGATAACCAACGTTAAATAAAACCTCAGCTGATCATAGTACAAACCAGAAATGCAAAAGGCTGTATTCATCTATCCTATCCAGATGTCAGGTATAGATCATTGTAAAGATTTTAATTCCTTCAGGACACCTCAAATGTCAGTAAAAAGTAGTGGCACTGGGACAGACACTCGTAAGTAATTTATTTATCTACACACCACACTTAGCCTTAGATACTTTATGACGCTGCTAAAATCTAGATATCCAACTTGTATAGTTATATCTGTAGATACTTGATTTTGGCAACTAATATTTTTGTTTCTCCTTAGGTATAAATAAACTTATTTTGCAGGAACTTGCATAGGTAACCTGGAAAAAGTAATCTACAAATATTTTAAGAATAACATCATGTTTCAGTAACTAATCAAAAAGGTCATGCCAGAAGCTAGTAGTAACCGAGATTTGAGTAACTCTTTGCCAAGGTACACAACTAAGTAACTACACCCCAGAAACTAGTTAAATACTGAGAATGAGACCAAGTTCAACACAGAAGCAACTACAACTTCACAGAACAAAAAAAAAAAAAAAAAAAAAAAAGAAGAAGACTATAATTGAGATAAATCAAGCAAGAGATAGATCAGGATCAACTCAGAAAAGAAACAGTTAAATATGAAATTGCATGACACCAAGCAATCAGATCAAGTCCTAAGCAAAAGTTCTAGTAACTAAAAGAAACTTGCCTAATTGTTACTACAAAAAGAAAAAGGAAAATCTAATCTGTATTTTCTATTTTCTCTTCAGCTCATTATCTCACCACCCAATTATTTAAATAAAAAGAAGAAGAGAAGAAGAAGACTAACCTGAAATGTGCTCTTCATTCGCTCATCAACTGTTGGCCAAATTTTCCCAAAAAGAAAAATGTTAGTGATTTACAGACCAAAACAAAAGAAACCCAAGAACACAGAAATGGTTTTTTCCCCCTTTAATCTCACCAGTTTCCATCAAGGAAAGAAATTGCTTAATAGCTTCTTGATGAGCATTGCTCATTTTCGCTTTCTGCTTTTTCCTTTCTCACGAACAAGAAGAGAAAAAAAAAAAGATAGTAAAGAACAAAACTTCGATAACAAAAATTAAAACTTTAACTAAAAACAAAGCTGTAGTGCTACTCAGTTCTCATTGTTGCTCTCTTTATAGCTTGAGTTTAAATATTTAAGCTTAAGAATCACAAAAAGAGATGCAAGTAAATAAAAGAGCAAAACATTTTTTAGAAAGAAATAAAAAAAAAAAGAATAAAAACCGAAACTATTGAAATCTGGGGTTCCTTACTTTTTTTCTTTTTTTTCGAATGCAGCTGCTTTAAAAGATATTATTAAAGAAAAATATCGTTTGCTTTTTATGAAGTGAACGGTTAAAAATATAAAGAAAAATTATTCTTATAAATATGAAGTATTTATGCCTAAGGTCAATTAAGGTTTTAATTTTAAAAATTAATCAATATAAACAAAAAAGAATTGATGGGTACTTGTCTTAGACCTTGCCACATCTAAAGGGGCATGCGTCCCCATACCACTTGTTTCTAGTTTTACTTTGGATTAATGGCTCACCCTTTGCCTCAACAATATAGGTCATAGATTTCTTTTTGTATGAAGTCCGTCCTTTTTTATTACAATATTTGACATGTTTTTATCTTACATAAACTTATAAAGAAAGAGATAATACTTATAAATTATAAAAATAGTCATTTTTATTTGTTTTAAATTACGTTTTAATCACTTATGTTATCATTTTGTTATGAGGTGGTCACTCTACCGTTGAGCTTCGTTACCTCCTTAACAGTGGTCCTACGTGACGGTCCAAATAGATTTTAAATGTCAACTTTGATGTCTTATGTGCCAGTCCAAATTAAATTTATTTAATTAAAAACCTATCTTTATCTCAGCAACTAGACATCCAAGTTGACTTTTAAAATACATTTAGATTACCACGTAGGACTACCATTAGGGAGATAACAGTAAAGTGACTACTTCATAACAAGACAATAACGTAAGTGACTAAAATATAAAATTTTAAACATAAATAATTAAAATATAAATCGAGGTAAACAAAATAAATTATTTTTATAATTTATCTATGTTTATCATATAACTATTTTAACATATTTTTATTAGGTATTGGTCATATAGCTAACACCAATCTAATCGTATGGATTAAAATTTGATTGATTTTATAGCTGTTTATATTTATAACTTATTTTCTTTCGTTATATGGAATTGCTTATACTAGTATAGATCAACTAAATTAATTGAATTAAATAGCAAATTTAATGGTTCACATGCTTTCTTTGTAGTGCAATTAAAAGGTAAAGGTAAAGTGATGTGGTTATGGGGATAGAATCATATGTATATATAAAGAATGCATGTCTTTGAAGTTTCATTCATTGCATGTTTTCCATTTCAATATATATTTCTAATTATGTTTGTGTGTGGCTAATAAGAGAGAGAGAGGGGCATATGTACTTGTTCACATCACTACTATTTAGAAAGAATATATAGAGATTAGATACAGGATAGATGCTGAGCTTTGTTCATAATTGCACTCACTCACTATATTATTTATAAATAATAACAAGTTTCAATAATTAAGCTAATTAATAAGAATGTTCCCATGTGTTGCTTGCTCCATCATCAAACATTTCACATGAATAGTTTGACGTCATATATATAATTAATGTTTCTCAAAATTATTTTAACTTGGTTTTTTTTTTTTTTGAATTTTCATGTGATTGTAATTCACATGTATTGGATTGATTAGGGTTTATGTTCCCCACTATTTTTATATTATATATATTGATACGAATCGTTTATAATTATATTTTAAAATTTTATTGTTTCGCTATCTTTTTTTTTCATAATTGGATTTGTGAATGTAGGCCTTGATTGAGGTGTGGTAAGAGTTGTAAAAGGTTTTGTGCTAATATTAGAATTGGGTTTATATAAAATGTTTCTTTTAACTTTCAAATTAAGTAAATTGGTCTTTTTTTAAATTAGAGTAATTTAATTCTTGTTAAATTCAAAAGTCAGTAATTAAGTATAATTAATTATGAGATTAATTTTTTTTGTTAGTTGTACATAATTTTGATTGGTATAATAACACACTTAACCCTTAAATTTTACACGTTTTGTCAATTTGGTAATTATTTAACAAATTTAGCTCGCAACATTCATGTAAATGTGTAAATGTTAAGGCTAAATTTGTTGAATCTTTAAGAACTTAGATCAAATTGACAAAACATGTAAACATCAAGTTAAATGTGTTGTTATACCAATCAAAATTATGTATAATTGACCAAAGATATTAATGTTGTGATTAATTGTCCTTAATTACTCATTTTCAAAATTGAAAAGGATTAAATTGTTTCGATTTTCTAGAGGGACCAATTTGCTCAATTTCAAAATTGACAAGGATAAGAAAGGTTTTTTTTTTTTTACTGAATTTCTTTTATTTCTCTCTCCCTTTTAGTTTTTCCTTCTTTATGTTCCTTTTCTTTTACAAAGATTTGAAGGCTCGTATCAATTGGTATCAAAACTTTAATCATGGTTGATACACATGGTAGTAAGTTCCATAAAGATTCACCTATTTTCAACAAGAAATGTAACAACATGTGGAGCATCACATGGAGGATAAGTTGGATGATTTCAAATTGAGTTTAAATTAGATTTTAAGAAGTTGTTTGACTTGATTACCTTAAAGGAAGCAAACTAGTCTCTTAGTTCAACTAGGTTACATCTCTTTCCACTAAAATTGTGAATCCTCAACTCAAGATTAATAAGATACAGTCTTATCCTTATGACTCTTATATATAGATTGTTCAAGTTGGAATGTCTTTAAGTTTTTTGGGCATCACTTCAAGGGTTAGTACATGAAACTTGAACAGTAGTTTGAAGTAGAATGTATTTTGGATGATTCTAGAGTTTGTATGCATCAATATTACATATGTAGTTAGTGTGGGGGTTGTACGTATCTGCAATGGGGGATCAATTTACACTTGGTGAGTTTACAGACCATATATTTGAGCTGATGGTGTTAAAGCAATCCAATACTGTAGAATCATATCATTAGGAGTTCTTTGGAATTCTAAATATGTTTTAACTTTTTGATGGCTAAGCTTTAAACATTTCATTAGAAACTTAAAATTAAAAATTGCTCAATCTACAAAGCTATTCAACTCTAAGAGCCTACCACCTGGTCAAATAGATTGAGTCTATCTCCGTACCAACTAAGAAACTATGTTATGCACGAAAGACACATAATCAACAACTCCTAGTTACACTAACCCATAAATTCGAACCAACTCCTTGCAACCACAACTACCAACACCTAAAATGTCTTTAAATTCCAATCTAATCCACCTACATCAGAGCCTTCCCAATCCAACAACAAAAATAGAACTCATTTTACTAGAACCCTTCTAAAAGACTTTTATCAGTTGAGATTGAAGAATGAAAATAAAAGGTTATACTATTAGTATAGTACCAAATACTCACCTAAGCATAAATGTGTGAAATCTCAATTGTATTAGCTCCTTATGGAGGGCCAATATGAGGAGGAAAGCTAGACGAATTTGTTGAATGTAATGAAAATCATGAACTCTTAATAAAGGATACAAGTTGTATCCTACTACCTTAGTTATAACTTTGCATCGATTGATAGGAATTAATGGTTACCAAACACTAGGGTGTAGGGAATTATGAAGAAGTAATCTGTCATCGTGTCAGTTGATTGTTCTAATGCTCAAAATTTTGCGGATTGGGATATAGTAATATTATTGGGGCTATTTGTCCAACCAATGCCTTGCAGTCTTACAATAATAGTTAATTGAAAAAATTGGTAGCTAAAAGGCTTGTAGGGATTTGTTATGGAAAATTCAAGGTGTCCTAATTCACATAGACCTAAGAGTGTTACCTTTGAGAGGTTGTGATATTATCTTAGAGGTTCAGTGGTTAGCAATTTGACATCCTATCTTATGAGATTTTAAATTTATGACCATGTAGTTCTAACATGATGGTATTTTGGAAAAAATGCAAATAAATCATCTTGGAAATATTCTTATAGAGAACATTAAACATGTTAGGGAAGATTTTGAACAATTAGGGAAAAAACCATTTCCCAATCTTGTAGCATGTTATAGATAGGGAATGTTAACGTTCAATTGTTAAAATAGTGAAATTGTGAATTAAAGGGAGATGATCGTGGAGGGAGTTAGAGAATTGCTATAATCTTATAAGGACTTATTCAAAATTTTTATCAAATTACCCTTTTGTAGATTGTAGGACTATAAAATACCTTTAGTGAATAAAGCTCAAACACCAAGAACTAGACCTCATGAATATTCTACAACAAAAAATAGTAAGATTAAATGAATGAGTAAGGAGATGAATGAGTAAGGAGGTGTTGGATGTTAGGATAATCAATGAGAGTTGCAATGCTTTTGCTTCTCCTATAGTAATGGTGAAAAATTAAATATAGGTAATAGAGGTTTTATATAGACTATAGGCAGTAGCTTAAAGTGGAAGACAAATTTCTTATACCTATGGTTGGAAGACAAATTTCTTATACCTATGGTTGGTAGGAACTACTATTTCTTCAATATTAGATTTGAGGTTAGGCCACCATCAAATCAAGATACCTAACATACATAAGACAACTTTTAGAAGTCATAGAGGGCACCTAATGATGTCATTTGGGCTTACCAGTGCATCTTCCACTTTCCAAAGTCTAATGAAATTGCATATTTAGATACTGAGAAAGTTTGCTCTGGTATTTTTTTATGATATTCTTATATACCCATTAATACCACTACTAAGGGAATGAAGTTAACTCTAATAGAAGGGTTTGAAGAAAGACGTCAAGAAAGTGGTTAAAAAGTGGTCGATGTGTCAAATGAGCAAGTACGATAGTCCTCCTTATTCCAATTCTTACAACTTGTACTAATATCCAAAGGCTATATGGACTAGCATTTCAATTGATTTCATAGAATGCTTACCAAATTATAATGGCAAAGATGCCATTTTTGTGGTAGTTGATGGGTTAAGAAGTATGCTCGTTTCTTATCTTTATCAATCTTATTCCACTATTTTAAAGGTAGTTTAGTTGTTCATGGGCTGTATTTATAAATTGCATCATTATCCTCAGTGTAGTAATTTCGTCTATGTACTTGTAATTTTTCAAACAAATTGGTTTAATAAAAATCCATCATTATCTTTAAGATCCTTTTGTATATTTTCCTCAATAGTTTTTTCGTGCAAAGCAAAATGAAAGCAAATATTGATTCACTGATTATCTAACATTTAAACTACTATTAAGGCGGCGTTACTGTTGGATCAGTACCAATTAAGATAAATGCTTTCTACCTAAAAGGATAGTATTCATTGTTACATTGTAAGAGATATATCTTCTTCCTCAAAGAAAATTAACAAATTTTGAATAAAATATTTGGGCATACGACAAGTATGTGACCAATGATCTTGCAAGAGTTATCTTGAGAAATCTCATAGTTTTCTTATTTTTTTATTATGTTTCCACTTCTACTGGTTATTATTATGCCACTTATCATGTCCATAATTATGTCCTTAAATTTTTTTGTGCTTACATTCACTTTGAGGAATGCAATAGATCTAGTAGGGTAGACTTCTAAATATCCCAATATATTCTTTATTTAAAGGAACTAATATCACAAAAGCTTATCATGATAATTTAGTAAAATTTAAAATAAATAATAATCACAATTATACCTCAATAAAAATATGTTTAAGCTCCTTATCAATCTAAATTTCACTTAATAAATCCAAAATCAATGTTGAGATAAAAATTTTCACCATCCTCTAAAAGATATAAATAAACAAGTTAATAAAATTAATCACGATTAATCATGAATTAAAATTAATTAAAAATATTAATCAAATATGAAACATTAAATAAAAGAAACTTTTTGTAAAACTTTGCATATTGACGTATAAGATCCTAGATGAAAAATCAAGGATAAATTTGATTGTCGATTCGAGGGGACCATCACTTCTAAGCAAGATATACAATATTTTATATAAAATTCTTCCCAAATGTAATTAAATTTTTTTGGAATAGTCGAGTGGTTAAAGGTGAATATATCAAATGGAGGTTGTTGGTTTAAGTCTCTTTACCCTCATTGTCCTTTTGTTTTCTCTTTGACGTCGCCAATTGGATTTATAATTTTCTTTGCATATGATATCAATAGTGTGGATTAGGCGAGTGGTGAGTTGTTGGGGTTAGTTATTGGAAAATATGGATATCACATATATAATAAGGGTAATTACATGTTATTATTTACTGTCATAAAAGGTTAGCCCAAATTAAAAGTGATATAACTTGATTAAGGTTTATTGGGATTTAGTTATTAAATAAAGTATAAGTCAAATATGTATAGATACTTGAGTAACTAATTTCTAATTAATGATGAGTTGATTAAAAATTAGGGTTAATGTGTAAAAGTTAAATATATTAGGGTTATAGTCCCTAAATTACACACAGGGTAACTTTTCTAATATCTCATCTTTAGAAAAGAGAGAGCAAATTTTCTTTGAATTTCTTGCTTGTTAATTTGGAAGATCAAAATTGTAAGATCCAAAAATTTTCAAAAAATCGATGGATTCAGGTATGCTTCTGCATCTAGTTTTATTCATGATTTATTCTTGATGATTTTACATGACAAATCCTGATTTATTAAGTTTTTTATAAAGATTTTTACTATTCTAACAAGTGGCTTCTGAGTCTCGTCATGTCGAACCATTGGGAATTGATTAAGTTTCTTTCTTTTTGGAATGATTGATTCATAAAATTTCATGGGTTTACTATTTCAGATTTATATATGTTGATCTTTTAATGTTTATATTAAAGTTTCTTTTAGATCTTAATTATCTTAGACTTATATTAAAAATTTTAGGGTTTGGAATATTTGTGTAATTCTTTAAAATCAAATTAGATGGTTGAAATTCTATGTGCATTATTCTTATTTATTTATTCAAATCCAAAGCAACAAAACAATTATGAATTTTGGGTAGAATTATTACATAGCACTTGGTTTCTTATGCTTGTCAAGTGAGAACATATGCTTGATGAACCAATTTGATTCTTGAAATTTGTGTGGAGATGGTGGAATCTCATATTCCTTTTGTTTGGTATGGATATTTCTAATGTAAGTATGCAACTGAAGTTTCTAGGTTAATTTGTTATTTCCATACATAAATGAGTTAATAGTTGACCAGTTGTGTACATGCGCATTAAAACACTTAATTTATGAAACTATTTTTAAAGCCCAATTTTACTACAAGTGTATAGGTGTCAGTTGTAATATTTGTAGTGTTACAATGAAACACCGGAGTATTCCAATGATCGAACCCAAAGGAGTCAGGGGTTTAATGATTTCCATTAAGAAATACATGCAAGAAAAAAGTTCAACTAACTACTTATTAATTGCTAGAGTACGACAAAGCATAAACAGAGATTTTTAACACTAATTTCTAAATTAACTCTTCTAAGGACTAAATTGTAAGGAATGTAAAACTAAGCGACTATCCAAAAAATAACTAACGGTGGTTGGTTGATTTCGAGGTGGTTCACCAATCCTCGAACAAGGGATTTAAATCGCTTAAATTACTAAATGGCTCCATTTTATCTTTTGATATCAATTTTACCAACTTAGACAAATTAGATCTGATTTATCTTCCGATCTCGCCGGTTAATCTAGGACTAACGAATGGGTGCGCAACAAGATTACCTTCTGGTCTCACTTTATCTTGATATTCCCTTAGGGACGTCACTACCTAACTTATTGGTTCTATTCAAATTAGTTCAATTTATTATGATTTAGTCCTTTGTCCAAAAATCAACTTACCCACATCTCTATCAACCAACTCTCTTGGGTTTAGTTACCTATTACCATATTAAAACTAACAAACATAAAAGAAACAACTAAGATGTCTATAAGTATCAAACATAAAAAAATAAAGATAAAAAGATTGTAGTTTTAATGGAGAAAACTAAAGGAAAGTAAATATGAACAATTAACATCAAGGTAAGAAGTAAAAAACATTAACGATAGAATCTTTAACAACTAAAACTAAAGAAAACTGAATTAACATTAAGCAAAGATTAAAGAGTGATTACAAGAAAGTTTAAAGTCTTTAACATGTAAATAAAACTAAACTACAATAAAAACTAACTTAACTAACAACTATGAAATCTATTCTAAAAAGAAAAGAGAAAACCTAAACAAAAAATGAAAAGAAAAAAACCCTAACCCTAACCTAAAACTAAGGAAAAAGATGATAGAAACAAAAGTGAAAAGCTCTCTCTTTGATTCAGCAAAAAGTGACTTTAAATAGATGGTTTCAACCCTAACATTTTGGCTAAAATGCCCCTAGGCACTTAATTTTGATTGGTGTGGCTGTTGGATATATCTGCCCCTATGGCCATTTTTTTTTGCATCAAGTTAGAATTGGATATCGCAATACCCAAGTTAGAATTGAAATTTAGAGCCTTGGGGGTTTCGGTATCACCATACCAATCATTGGTATCGTGATACCACTATAGGTAGCCTCTATTCTCCTAACTGTAGCACAGTCATAGGTATCACGACTTTTATGCTTCAATATCGCGATACCCTTTTTGTGATATTTTCTTCACGTTCAGGCCACCGTCGACTCTTTATAACACTTAACCAACTTGTTAGGTTCCCCATGACACGATTAGCCAAATTGGGTCATAAAATGAGAAAAAATGAGACATTTTCACTTATTACCCGAAAAATATGAAAATAACGAAAAACTATGCTAAAAACTTTATTTTGCTCAAGAAAAAGCTCTTTAAGTTTGTTGGAAAGGCCTAATTTGCCACATCGATTTGTGGCAGATCAATAGTTTAAATAAGATGGATGTCTTATCTGCACAACCACATCGTTTTAATTCTTTTTTTTTAGATCATTTGCACCCCCCAAAAATGTTGTAGATAGGCAGGCACATAAAATATCACACAACCATAAAATACATGTAATGGGATTATGTTGTTATAGTTGAATAAAAATGTAACTAGTAAAGGTGGGGAAATATCCAAATTACCATGAAATCTATTTTCATTTAGTACAATCCATAGAAAAGTAAAACGAATGTCAACCACCACACTAGAATCTTTTATATTTGAAACATGGCCTTTGTACTAATTGCTTTAGTTTCTTGTTATTTAGCATAGTGTTTCAAATATGGATTGAATTATCAAAATACTTATATTCTTGAATCAAATAGAATATTCACGAAAATTAAAGCCACCATTGTTTAGATATAATCTTGATGCAATTATTAATGTTCATATTTTGATAATTCAATAGAATATTGTTGATAATTTGTTGGATTATTTTATTTTAATTGATTTGCATGATTTAAGTTTCATGGTTTCGTATGAATATATTATTATATTCAACTTTGATGTATGTTGTTTTGGAAAAATATATAAATACATATATATAATTATCTTTTAATTGATTGAAAGATGAAATTAAGAGAAATATTTTGAAACAAACAAATTTTGATTTTGGCTTTGGGATTTAATTAAGGATGTTTAATATTTTAAATAGATTAGTTGAAACAAAATACCATCAAAGTGGCCTCTTTTGTGATGATTAGTTTATTTAAAATATTAAGATGATTATATGTTTTTTGTGATTTATGCATTTATTAATTGACCCAAAGGTAAGTTAATATTTGGCAGAATTTCAAAGACACATGTGGTGATAAATGTGTGACAATTATAAGGTACTTTATATGAGCAATGAGTTAGTCCAAAGATTGATTCATCGTTTGACATAATTTATTGTCAATGTTTGATTGTTACAACAAAAATATCACTTACAGTTAATATTATTGTCCAAAAACTTTATATTAATGTTGTGGTCGGTATCTTGAGATGGGATTAGTCACTATTTTAAATTTATTATTTACTGATGAATATTGATGTGAGTTTGTTTTTATCTATTTTATTTTATATTCAACTAATTCATCTTCTGCTACCACAATATTTTCTAATATAAATTCTATACCCATTCTTAATGTGACTAATTTCAAGGAATGAAAAAGACACTTATTTATTGTGCTTGGTTGTACGGACATAGACCTTGCACTAAAGGAAGAACAACATGCACCTTTCACTACGGAAAGCAACCTGAAGCTAAAAAAGATTTTGAGAGGTGGGATCGTTCAAATTGCATGAATCTAATGATAATGAAGCATAACTTTCCAGAAGCCTTTAGGGGCACAGAATCTGAAAAGATACTCAAGCCAAATGTTTTCTTAACGAAATTGAGAAACATTTTTCCAAAAATGATAAGGTTGAGATGACATTACTTTTAACTTCTTTGATGTTTGTGAAGTATAAGGGTCAAGGAAATGTGAAGGAGTACATTATGGAGATGTTTCATATTGCTTCAAAACTTAAGACACTTAAGATCAAGCATTCTCAGGAATTTATTGTTCTTATGGTTTTGGTATCGCTTCCTGCACAGTTTAACCAATTTAAAATTAGTTACAACTGTCAAAATAAGAAATGGACTCTAAATGAGCTCATTTCTCATTGTATGTAAAAAGAAGAAAGGTTGAATCATGATAAGTCTAAAAGTGCTCATTTGACCAATGTCTTTAAAAAAAAGGACAAGAAAAGAAAATATCATAATGAAGCTACTAAAGGTCCAGCTCAAAAGAAACAACAACAGGTTACGAAAAGTTGTTTCTTTTGTAACAAGTTTGGATACGTGAAGAAAAAATGTGCGGAATATCATGTCTAGCGTGCAAAGAAAGGTATAATTCTTATCTTGGTCTGTTATGAGGTTAATTTAGCTTCAGTAACTAGAAACACTTGGTAGATAGATTTTGGTGCTACTACTCACATAAGTGTTTTTATGTAGGGTTGCTTGAGCCACAAAAAGCCAAGTGATGATGAAAGAAACATCTTCATGGGCGATGGGAAATCGATAGAAATAGAAGCAATAGGGTATTTTAGGTTGTTATTAGGAACTGGTTTTTATTTGGATTTAAAAGACACTTTTATTGTATCATCTTTTAGACGAAATTTAGTTTCTGTTTCTTCGTTAAACAAATTTGGATATTGTTATTCATTTAGAAATAATCAGCTTAGTTTGTTTTTAAATTCAAATAATTTTAGAACTAGTTATTTAAATACTTATGACAACCTTTATTTCCTAGAAAAAGTTGCATCCTATTAAAACCTTGCATATGGAATCATGTAGTATTAAACGTAAATTAAATAAGAAAAATTCAGCATCATTATGACATAAGTGCTTAGGTCATATCCCAAAAGGTAAAGTTGAACGCCTTGTGTTTGATGGTATTTTAGAGTTCCTTGACTTCAGAGACTTTGATATCTATACCGGTTGTATTAAGGGAAAATACACTAAAACCAAGTGATTGGGTGCCAACAGATCTTTAGACGTCTTAGAATTAATTCATACTGATATTTGTGAGTCATTCCTTACGAAATCCTAGAATGGTCAACAATATTTCATAACATTCATAAATGATTACTCACGTTATGGGTATTTATATCTCATTCATAAGAAATCTCAATCTCTAGATGTGTTCAAAGCTTATAAAGCTGAAGCTAAGAATCAACTCAACAAAAGGATTAAGAATGTTAGATCTAATCGTGGTGGTGAGTACTATGGTAGATATGATGGCTCAGGTGAACAATGTCTAGGACCATTTGCGAAATTTTTAGAGGAATGCGGTATTATCCCATAGTACATCATGCTAGGATCACTTAGTATGAATGGTGTAGCTGAAAGACGAAATAGGACTCTTAAGGATATGTAAAGAGTATTATTGTTCATTCTACATTACTTGAGTCTCTCTAGGGAGAAGCATTAAAGACAACATCTTACATGTTGAATAGAGTACCCAGTAAAGTAGCTGCAAAAACACCGTATGAGCTTTGGACAGGTCAAAAGCCTAGTCTAAAGCACTTTCACATTTAGGGATGTCCAATTGAGGCAAGACCTGACAGGCCACATGAAAAGAAATTGGACTTCAAAATAGTAAAAAAATTACTTTATTGGTTAGTCTGAGTGATCTAGAGGCTATAAATTTTATGATCCCACAATTAGAAATATTTTTGAGATGGGAACTATAACATTTTTTGAGGATGTTGAGTTTGGAGGGGAGAAATAAGGTTAAAGACATTGCTTTTGAGGAGGATTGGATTCCAACTTAGTTCTTGCCATCACTTTTGTCGATGTTTAGGTTATCATAACTATCATGATCAAGAAATGAATCTAGAACCTCAACAAGACAACATTGAACAACTCCTTACTTAAGAACAACAATTTCAACAACCTCAAGAACAAGTGTCATTAAGGAGGTCCACAAGAGAGGAGAAATGTTATTTCAGATGATATGTTGTATTTCTTCAAGAACATAAAAATGATAATGGAATGATGGAAGATGATCCAATCAACTTTCATTAGGCTATGAAAAGTTCTAACTCTCAAAAGTGGATTGATGTCATGCAAGAAGAGTATAAGTCTATGCAAAACAATAAAGTTTGGAACTTCTCCCATTACCTGAAGATGCAAAACCAATTGGTTGTAAATGGATATTTAAAACCAATTGGTTTTAAAAAGAGGGATGTAAATGGTAATGTAGATAAGTATAAGTTGCATCTTGTAGCTAAAGGATATACTCAGAAAGAAAGCATTGATTTTACAGTGACTTTCTCTTCAGTTTCATCGAAAGACTCTTTCAGGACAATTATGACACTTGTTACTCATCTTGATCTTGAGTTACATCAGATTGATGTTAAGAATGTGTATGTTAATAGAAACATTGAATAAAAAGTTTATATGGTGCAACCAAAAAACTTTGAGTCGAGAGACCTCAAATAATATGGTTTGCAAACTAACAAAATCCATCTATGGACTCAAACAAGCTTCCCGTCAATGGTACCACAAGTTTCATAGGTAATTGTTTCGTTCGGTTTTAAGATGAATATTTTTTATGATTGTGTGTACCACAAATTCAATGGGAGTAAGTATATATTTTTGGTTCTATATGTCGATGACATTTTGCTTACCACTAATGATATAGGCTTATTACACGTAACCAAAAAGTTTTTATCTAATTATTTTGAAATGTAAGATCTTGAGGACGTCACTTTTGTTTTAGGAATTCAAATACATCTAGACCAATCTCAGGGTATTCTTTGATTGTCACAAAAAACTATATCGATAAAGTACTCAAAAGGTTTGACATGCAATGTTAAAGACCAGGTGACACCCTTGTTGCTAAAGGAGATAAATCTAGTCTTACCAAATGCCTTAAACATAACTTTGAAATTCAAGAAATGCAAAAGATTCACTATGCATCGACCATTGAGAGTCTAATGCATGTTCAAGTGTGTACACGTCTGGATATTGCGTACATTGTTGGGATGTTAGGTAGATATTTGAGTAACCCTGGTATGAACCATTGGATAGTAGCAAAAAGCGTTATGAGGTATCATTAGAGAACAAAAGATTACATACTCACTTATAAGAGATAAAATCATTTGAAGGTCATAGGGTATTATGATTCTGATTTCGCTAGGTGCCAAGATAGTAGGAAATTTACATCAAGCTATATTTACCTGTTAGCTAGAGGAACTATATCTTGGAAAAGTGTTAAACAAACACTTGTAGCTTCTTCCACTATGGTAGTAAAGCTTGTAGCATGTTATGAGGCATCAAATGAGGGAATATGGTTGTGAAACTTTCTCTGGGCTACATACTTTGGAGACTGTAGAAAGACCACTCAAATTATTTTGTGACAATAAGTCAGCGGTGTTGTATTCCAACAACAGGAGCTCATCTAAGTCAAAGCATATTGGCATAAAGTTCCTAGTTATGAAATAAAGAGTATAAAATGGAAAAATATCCACAGGGCACATTGGGACAAGCTCCATGATAGCAAATCCACTCACAAAAAGTTTACCACCTAAGGTATTTCTTAGGCACACTACTCATATGGGTGTTATATTATTTGAAGAGATCATGGTTTAGTGACAGTTTGTATTTTATTTATTTTATGTTTATTTTTAGACATTTATGTATTTGGTTATTTTTTGATAAAAAATGAAATATTTAGTTTATTCACTCTGTTTGATACTAACCTTACTTAAGTGTAAGGAGGATCAGTTGGAAATAGACATGTTTGGTTCACATTGCACGTAATTTTCATGCTACACATCCATACTTAGGGGTGTTCAATCTTCAGTTAAAACCAAATTAACCAACTGAACTAATCTGATTTGGTTAACCGGTCGGCTAACCAACTAGTTCGGTCGAAGGTCGGTTAAAGTTTTTTGGAATTTCAATTAACGGTTAATTCAGTTCAAAATCGGGTAATTGATCGAATCAACCGAACTTAATAAATAATATTATATATTATATGTATTAGGCTATTACTAATTCAGTTAAATGAATTTTTTTGATATGTTTAATACTTTTTTTAACAAAAATATAAATAAATTTTGGTTAACCGACTGGATTAACAGAAATATTTTGGTTCGATTAATTATTTTAAAAAATTCGATTCGGTTAACGATTAAAGGATTACAAAGTTTGATTATTACTAGTTCGGTTCAGTTAATCATTTGAACACCCCTATCCATACTTGATTTATGTCATTTGGTTATGTTAATATATGTGATCAGGGATGGATTTAGTTACGATATATGTAACAAAAGACGTATTGGTTTTATGTTAATATAATTAATGGATAAGATTGTTTGGAATACCTCGGGTTATAATAATAAAGTTTTGATCTCATAAGATTATATAATGACATGTAATTATAGAGTATTTAGTATATATATGTAGCCTAAGTGGGAGATTATTGGAAAATACAAGCATCACATATATAATAAGGGTAGTTACATATTATTTATTATCATAAAGAGTTAGCCTAAATTAAAAGTGAACTAATTTGGTTGAGGTTTATTAGGCTTTAGTTATTAAATAAAGTATGAGTAAAATATATGTAGGTACTCTAGTAACTAATTTCTAATTAATAATCGGTTGATTAGAAATTAGAGTTAATGTTCAAAATTTATATATATATATATATATATTAGGGTTATGGTCCCCAAATTACACATAAGGTAACTTTTCTAATATCCCATCTTTAGAAAAGAGAGAGAACAAATGTTCTTTGAATTTCTTGTGTGCTAATTTGGAAGATCAAAATCGTAAGACTAGCAAAATTTCAATGAATCGATGGATTCAGGTATGCTTCTACATCTAGTTTTATTCATGATTTATTCTTGATAATTTTACATGACAGATCCTGATTTATTAATTTTTGTATAAAGATATTTATTATTCTTACATTGGCTCCTAAGGAATACAAGTTTGATCCTTGAGGCTTGTTATGGGGAAATTTTTTTCTTTTTTTTGCCCAAACTTGGAGTGATTTATTGAGAAAACAAAGAAAAGATTAAAAATATGACAGAATAAGAAAGAGTCAAAAACAGGGACAGAAGGAATAAGAAAGATTTTTAAAAAATAACAGAATGTGTAGAAAAAAATCGAGTATCATGATGAAAAAGAACAAAGAGAACTATGAGTTTTTATTCAATGAATAAGAGTATTTATAATGTTTCTCCAAAATCTATATTTATGGACATAAAAAGTATAAATTGTTATAAAATAAAAGACAGAGAATAAAGAACAAAGAGAATGAAATAGCAAAGAGAGAGTGTATTTTATTGATCAATCGAAATATTTATAAAGCTTTTCCAAATTCTCTATTTATAGGCATAAGAAGTATAAATGAAGTAGAGATCTACTTATAATGACTATTAGAATTTGAAGTTCATCAAAACTTATCTTGATCTTGATGGACATCCACTTAATAAGATATTCATAACACTTCCTTTTGGATGTCCATTGGTAGATAATGGTCCTCGTTAAAACCTTACTAAGATAAAAAACTTGTGGGAAAAAAAAATCCTAGCGAAGGAAAAAGAGTACACATATCTATAATACGCATAATATGCCGCCTCATTAAAAACCTTTCCAGGAAAACCCAATGGGACAAAACCTCGGTTAAGGGAAAAATAGTACAACGCGTATTTACTCTCCCTCATGAAAGCATTACATACTTTCTCATATTCTATGTATTCAATCTTGAATACTAGTCTTTCAATTGACTATTTGAATGTATTTGCTAAGCATTTATATCACTGATCGCGATTTTTATGACAATTAAGTTTTATATATTTATAATTAATCGTTCTTGAAACTAACTATTATCACGATGTAGGCAAGTGTACCTATCGAATAGTAGTATAGTTTTAGCAAGACCGGATTGTCAAACCCAAAGGAACTAAAAGTACTAGTAATGACCGTCTTTTTATTATCTAGCCTAAGAATAAGGGGGTTTTGCTTTAACTAACTAATTATCTAAACTAAGAATTCACAGAAAATAGATTTGGGAAATTACTTTTGGAAAAACAATTGAATTAAGACAATACCTAAGGAAGAATCCACCTAGACTTCACTTGTTATTCTGACTCCGAATCGGACGATTTATTCATACAACTTGTTCTGTAGAGATCCCTAAGTTATGTTATTATCCCTATTCAAGACTAATAACGTCTAATCCCTAGATTGAATAATTGAGACTTTTCTCTAATTAACACCCTAGGGTTGCATTAACTCGATCTATGGATCCCCTTATTAGGTTTCACCCTAATCCTGAAAAATCTTGTCACCCTATCTCTAGGCGCGCAATCAACTCCGCTTAATTATGACAAATGTACTATTAGACAGGGTCTATTCCTCCTCTGAATAAGAGCTTATCTTGAATCAGTATCCTGTGGTATCAAAACAAGAATAATGAATACAAAACATAAAGAAAACCCAAAACTCCTGAAGGGAAATTGAGGGGAGATCTTCAGTCTTGATGATGATTCCAGCTTTTGAGATGGATCAATTGGCTTCCCTTGAGCAGTTCCCTGCCTCCTTCTTTGTCTCCATTTTTCTCTTCCTTTAGGGTGTATTTATAGGCTTTAGAATGCCTAAAAGTCCTCAAAAGTAGCCTTTTCCGAATTGGACTCAACTTGGGCTCGGCAGGGACACACCCGTGTGACACGCCCGTGTGTGACTACTTCAGGCCGTGCTCGAACCTGTTAGAATGGAACGGGTGTGTTTGCTACCCCTGTGAGTCGTGCTTCGATTCTGCCAAATTGACACAGCCGTGTGGTCTGCCCGTGTGAGGAAGTCCAGGCCGTGTTAATTTCGTACGTTGGCCTATTTTCTTCGTTTTTAGCCCGTTTCTCCTTCCTTTCACTCTCCTATACTCATCTAAGTATAAAACATGAAATTAAAGCATTAGGAGCATCAAATTCGCCAATTCTAAGGAAAAATCATCCATAAAATGTGTTAAGTATGAGGTAAAAATATGTATAAATTACGGTTTATCAAATATCCCCACACTTAAGCATTTGCTTGTCCTTAAGCAAAATTCTCAACTCATAATTAAAATAAATTCTTCTCAAATTATAATTCCAATCGATAATATCTCAAAATAATCCATAGGTAATCGTACATTGAAAATTCAACTAAAAGAACATCAAAGTTTCAAACATTCCAAGTTGAGCATTTTATCCTGAAAACATAGGTGTCTCCCCTCATCTAAGTAATTACCTTTGATTCAGAATATCATAGAGTTTCATATCCTCACTAAAGCTTCACTCAAATCACTCGAGGTGTTTAAAGACAATAAATGAAGCACTCAATAGTTAATAATGAAAATTTATTACCATAGGCTTGCATGAAAATCAAATCTCCACCACTATAAAATGCGATGATACATTAATCAAAAGGTCTTTAGAGGGTTGTAACGAAGCTTGGTTAGGGGGTGTGCTCTCCAGCTGAAAGAAAAGGTTAGAATCGAGATTGAATTGAAATATTGCCTAACTAGAAAAATAGCTAGTCATCAATTGCGTACAATAGAGCTTTTCTCAGAATATGGAATTTAACTTATTTAGCTCAGAAGATTACTACTACTAATATGTATACATGTTTTTTTTTTTTAAGAACAAGTTAACTTACAAAATAGAATAAAACATAGTTAAGCAACTATTTCAATTCAAATCTCGACAAAAATGGGGATCAAATTAATTTAGGGGATTTCAACAATAATGGGTTAAGGGTTAATATTAAGGGTAATACAAGAAATGGCTTGTTAGCTCAACGGGGTTTACTAAGGGTTAATCGTGGAGGTAGGCTTTTTATTGCATGGGTGGGTTAATCCTAAGTGTCTTTCTCATTTTGACATATCAAATCAAATAGTGTGGTCTTGACATGCATAATCAAGCAAGTTCTAGAATAACAGTTCAATACTGACGCACTCAAAGCAATAATAAAAGTGAGCATGAAAGAATTAATAGATGCTTAAAAGGCTCAAAAATCTCACAAGAATTATGGCTTTTTGATGTTTAAAACTTGTGAATTCCAACTCAAAGTAATACCTAAACTTTGGGGAAACAACCTAAAATTTTAAATTCTTAAAAATCAACTTATCATGCTTGATTCTCTAATGTCTTCAAGTTTAAATAATCAATGCATAAATGCCTATATTTTAATTCAAGATATATCAATCAAAATCATAAATCAATCAAAATTTATCCTAAATATGATATAAGAGCTTTTCAAGAGAACAAGGCAGTCATTCAGGGATTTTTCTGATAATGAAATGAATACCCCCTACACTTAAGATGTACATTTTCCTCAATGTACAAAGATAGATATTTTGAAAAATGTAAGTGTAAGTTCATAAGATAGGGAGAAAAGTGAAACTTCTTGAGTTAAAAATGGATGAAATTCCTGGATTAGCGAGAATGAGTTGTTGGAAATAAAGCTGGAGGACAAACATGATTCTGAAGGACAAAAGGAGAATTGGGGGACTCATTTTATAGTAATCATAAAGATAAGCCGTGTTTAAAAACAAAAGAATCTTTAAAAATTAATAAAAATAAAATAAAATAAGATAGATAATCAAAATTTTCAAGATAGATAATAAAATAAGATAGTGTCCCGCCCGTATTTGTCGCGAAGTGAGATGTCGTCACACGGCCTTCGAGCACGCCTGTGTGTCTAGGCCGTGTGGCTACATGATCATGTTACACGATCGTGTGTGATGTGGTTTGCTTTTCCCACGGTCGTGTAGCTCTACGCACGCCCGTGTTATTTTGACAATGTTGTCCACGGGTGCTAGATTGACAATGTTGACAATTTTGACAATGTTCATTTGGCAGATTTAACCACGGCCAAGTCGCACGCCCGTGGCCACTTATCGCATCCCGTGTTGGGAAAGATAACTTTTACCCTATTTTCGCACAGTCGTATCGCACGATCGTGTTTCTGTCCGTGGTTGTCACACGGCCTGAAGCACAACCGTGTGGAGTTGGGAACTTGTGCTCGAAGACTCTGTTAGTGATCTAGATGTTTAAAATTTGAAATTTAAATAATTTAAAACCGTTAGTACTCTGGTTGTATCCCGAGAATCGCTTATTCATAGTCTAAACTCGACTTACCTCTCCATTGAATGGTCATGGTGGTTCGAGGAGTTTATACTCCTCATTCCTACAATCATTCTCATCAAAATAAGGTTTTAGACGGGTGTTGTTTACCTTAAAAGCGCCGAACTTGGGATGATTTACCTCGACTGTACCGAATGCGAAAATGCTAAGTACCATAAGAGGGATTTCTTAATTCGATTTGGTAGTGACAATGTGAGGATCTGCAGCATCTAATAATACTTTATCTCCAGCCTTATGTTGATTTGGGAAGGCATTGAGCTCGTTCTGTCATAGTTTTGGTTTATCGTGTGTTCTTAATTTATGCGTCCGCCATTCATCTAGCTCCTCGATTTGTAGCCTTTGATCTTCATGAATAGGTCCTCTACTACTGCTTGAGAATGGCTCTTGTACTTCCTTCAGACTCATTTTCTGCAAAGTAGGTTGTACCATATTGTCAATTTTAGTAGAATAGTTTAGATGATCACCTTCAATTTCTGATGTGTTGCCAGAATTGTGAGCTTGAATGGTGATTGTTTCGTCTCCCACACGGAGTGTGACCTCACCTATGCCAACATCAATAATTGTTTTAGTAGTTGCTAAAAAGGGCCATCCTAAAATCAAAGGAATGTTGTTATCCTCCTCTATGTCTAGAACAATGAAGTCAACGGGAAATATAAATTTATCGATTTGAAGTAGCACATTTTCAATAATACCCCTAGAAAATCTTATAGTTTTATCTGCTAATTGAATGCTCATCCTAGTCTGTTTGGGTTTCCCAAGACCTAATTGTTTGAACATTTTGTAGGGCATGACGTTAATACTAGCCCCTAAATCATCTAATGCATTATTAACATCTAAACTACCAATTAAGCAAGGAATCGTAAAACTCCCTGGATCTTTTAGTTTGTTGGCTAGTTTATTCTGTAGAATGGCTAAGCAAACTGCGTTTAGCTCCACATGCGACGCCTAGTCCAACTTCCGCTTATTTGCTAAAAGCTCTTTTAAAAATTTCATTGCGTTTGGCATCTGCGATAGAGCTCCAATAAACGGTAAGTTAATATGTAATTTTTTTAAGAGTTTAAGGAATTTATCAAATTGTTCATCTGAGCGGTCTTTCCTTGTCGCGTTGGGGTATGACATATGAGGTTTATATTCGACATTCACTGATTTGTTTTTATTATGACCTACCTCACTTTAACCTCTGCTAACCACAGTTTCTTACCTCAGTTCTGGATCAGGCTCAACTAATCCTTCTTCATCTTAAACATTGATTACTTTGAGCTGTTCCCTTGGGTTGGGTTCAGTATTACTTGGCAAGCTACTCTGTGGTCGTTCGAAGATTAGTTTGGACAGCTGGCCTATCTGAGTTTCGAGCCCTTGGATAGACGCTTGTTGATTTTTAAGTGCTGTCTCAGTGTTTTGGAAACGGGTTTCTGACACCGAAATAAATTTAGATAGCATCTCTTCAAGGTTCGATTTCTTTTCCTGTTGATAGGGTGGTTGTTGAAAACCCAGAGGATGTTGTGGCCTTTGATTTCCTTGACCGCCTCACGAGAAATTGGGATGGTTCCTCCAACCTGCATTGTAAGTGTTACTATATGGGTTATTTTGGGATCTAAAGTTGTTGTTAATCATATATTGGACTTGTTCCTCCTCGATGCTAGGGTTGAAGGGTTGATACTCTGTGCATGCTCCTCCTCCATTCGTCTCGCACCTCATTACTGGATGTACCTGAGTAGAACCAAGTAAACAATCAATCTTTTTTATTAAGAAGTTCTACCTGGTTTGACAGCATAGTAACCGAATCGACGTTATAAACGCCTGCTATTTTAGTTGGCTTAGTCCTCATGACTTGCCACTGATAGTTATTCAGTAACATCTCTTCAATAAATTCGTAAGCCTCTTCAGGTGTTTTGTTTTTTATGGTTCCCCCGACTGCTGGATCAATCATTTGCCTTGTCGAGGGGTTCACACCATTATAGAATGTTTGAACTTGCAACCATAGAGGTAATCCATGGTGAGGACACCTTCGCAGTAGGTCCTTGTATTTCTCCCATGCATCGTAAAGAGTTTCTAAGCCCATATGCACAAACGAAGAGATATCATTACGTAATTTGGCTGTTTTAGTCGGCGGGAAATATTTTAATAGAAATTTTTCGGTCATTTGTTCACAAGTAGTAATTGACCCTCGTGATAACGAGTTCAACCACTGTTTAGCTTTATTCCTCAATGAAAAAGGGAATAACTGAAGACAAATGCCATCGTCAGATACGCCATTAATTTTAAATGTATCGCAGAATTCCAGGAAATTTGCCAAATGAGTGTTTGGATCCTCATCCTGCAAACCATCAAACTGAACAAATTGTTGTATCATTTGAATTGTGTTAGGTTTCAGTTCAAAATTATTTGTAGCAGTAGCAGGTCTAATAATAAACCGTAATTTAACGCATTTTATGGATGATTTCCCATCAGAATTGGTGAATTCGATGCTCCTAATGCTTTAATTTCATGTTTTATACTTAGGAGAGCATAGGAGAGCGAAAGGAACGAGAAACGGTCCAAAAACGGAGAAAATGATCCAAAGTACTAAATCAACACGGCCTGGACCTCCTCACACGGGCAGACCACATGGCCGTATCATTTTGGCAGGCTCGAGCACGGCCTGAAATAATCGCACACGGGCGTGTCCTTGCCGAGCCCAAGTTAAGTCCAATTCGGAAAAGGCTAATTTTGAGGGCTCTTAGGCATTCCAAAGCCTATAAATATACCTTAGAGGAGGAAGAAAAGGGGGGCACACAGAATAGGGAGTAAGGAATAACTCCAAGGAAGCCGATTGATCCATCTCAGAAGCCGGATTCACCATCAAGACTGAAGATCTCTCCTCAATTTCCCCTTCAGGAGTTTTGGGTTTTCTTTATGATTTGTATTCTTTATTATTCTGAGATGTTTTCTTATTTAGTTATGAACTAAAACCCCTAAATACCTAAGGGGAATGAAACCTAAGACGAATCTTGTTATTATTTTCTGAATTGTATAATAAATATTTAACTTGTTCTTAATTATGTGTTCTTAATTCTTGTTTTGATATCCCAGGATACTGATTCAAGATAACCTCTTATTCAGAGGAAGAATAGACCCTGTCTAAGAGTACATTTGTCATAATTAAGCGGAGTTGTTCGCGCGCCTAGACATAGGGTGACAAGATTTTGCCGGATTAGGGTAAAACCTAATAAGGGGATCCACAAATCGAGTTACTGCAGCCCTAGGGTGTTAATTAGAGAAAGGTCTCAATTATTCAACCTAGGGATTAGACCTTATTAGTCTTTAACAGGGATAATAACATAATTTAGGGATCTCTACGGAACAAGTTAAATGAATAAATCGTCTGATTCGGAGCCAGAATAACAAGTAAAGTCTAGGTGAATTTTTCTTTAGGTATTGTCTTAATTCAATCGATTTTACCAAAAGAAATTCCCCAATTCCATTATCTGTGAGTTCTTAGTTTAGATAATTAGTTAGTTAAAACAAAACCTTTTTATTCTTAGGCTAGATAATAAAAAGACAGTAATTACTAATACTTTTAGTTCCTTTCGGTTCGACAATCAGGTCTCGCTAAAACCATACTACTGTTCGATAGGTACACTTGCCTACATCGCGATAATAGTTAGTTTCAAGAATGATTAATTATAAATATTTAAAACCTATCACGAAATCAAGCGATCAAGTTTTTGGCGCCGTTGCCGGGGAACTAAGATATTAGGGACGCTCAATTTTTATTACTTTAACCATTTATTTTTCTTGCAATTTAATTTAATTTAATTTATTATTATTTATTAATTTACTTTTTTTTCTTTCTCTTGACAGGTTTTTATAGTTTATGACTAGAAGAAACCCATCAAGACCACTACCTTTTAACGAAGAAATCGATCGCATAGTTCGCAGACATCAAAGAGAAATAAGACAAAGCTTAAGATACACAGAGAACGAGGAAGAGGACGATACTTAACCCCCAACCGAAGAGATGGCTGAAAACCAAGACAATCAGCTACCTCATGCAATTACGGTTAATCAAAATCCTGCTCCACGCACTATGTATGATTATGCTAAACCTTCTTTAACAGGAACTGAATTGAGTATAGTTAGGCCATCTGTAGCTGCAAATACTTTTGAACTAAAACCTAACACTATTCAAATGATACAGCAATTTATTCAGTTTGATGGTTTGCAGGATGAGGATCCCAACGCTCAATTAGCAAACTTCTTAGAATTATGCGATACATTTAAAATTAATGGTGTTTCTGATGATGTCATTCGTCTTCGGTTATTCCCTTTTTCATTGAGAAACAAAGCTAAACAGTGGCTGAACTCATTACCACGAGGGTCAATCACTACTTGGGAACAAATGACCAAAAAATTTCTATTAAAATATTTTCCACCGGCTAAAACGGCTAAATTACGTAATGATATCTCTTCGTTTGTGCATATAGGCTTAGAAACTCTTTACGATGCATGAGAGAGATACAAAGACTTACTGAGAAGGTGTCCTCGCCATGGGTTACCGCTTTGGCTACAGGTTCAAACATTCCATAATGGCCTAAACCCTTCGACTCGACAAATGGTTGACGCAGCTACTGGCGGAACCATCAATAATAAAACACTTGAAGATGCCTATGAGTTTATAGAGGAGATTCACTGAATAACTATCAGTGGCAAGTTATAAGGATAAGCCAACTAAAACAGCAGGCATTTATAACGTCGATTCGGTTACTATACAGTCAAACCAGGTAGAATTTCTAAATAAAAAGATTGATGGTTTACTTGGTTCTACTCAGGTACATCCAGTAATGAGGTGCAAGAGGAATGAAGGAGGAGCATGCATAGAGTATCAACCCTTCAACCCTAACATCGAGGAGGAACAAGTCCAATATATGGGTAACAATAACTCTCAATCCCAAAATAACCCATATAGTAACACTTACAATGCAGGTTGGTGGAACCACCCTAATTTCTCTTGGGCGGTCAAGGAAATCAAAAACCACAACATCCTTCGGGTTTTTAACAACCACCCTATCAACAGGAAAAGAAGCCGAACCTTGAAGAAATGCTCTCAAAGTTTATATCGGTGTCAGAAACCCATTTTCGAAACACTGAGACAGTACTTAAAAATCAACAAGCGTCGATCCAAGGGCTCGAAACTCAGATAAGCCAGCTTTCCAAACTAATCTTCGAACGACCACAAGGTAACTTGCCAAGTAATACTAAACCCAACCTAAGGGAATAGCTCAACGCAATTAATATTCAAGATGACGAATGAGTCGTTAAGCCTAAACCAGAACTTAGGCAATAAACTGTGGTAAGAAAAGGTCAAGGTGAGAAAGGTCATAATAAAAACAAATCAGAGAATGTCGAATATAAACCTCGTGTGCCATACCCCAATGAGACAAGGAAAGACCGCTCAGATGAATAATTTGGTAAATTCCTTAAACTCTTAAAAAAATTACACATTAACTTACCGTTTATTGAAGCTCTATTGCAGATACCAAATGCAATGAAAGTTTTCAAGGAGCTTTTAGCAAATAAGCGGAAGTTGGACGAGGCGTCGCATGTGGAGCTAAACGCAGTGTGCTCAGCTATTCTGCAAAATAAGCTACCGAATAAATTAAAAGATCCAGGGATTTTTACGATTCCTTGCTTAATTGGTAGTTTAGATGTTAATAATGCATTAGCTGATTTAGGGACTAGTATCAACGTCGTGCCTTACAAAATGTTTAAGCAACTAGGTCTCGGGAAACCCAAACAGACTAGGATGAGCATTCAATTAGCAGATAAAACTATAAGATTCCCTAGGGGTATTAATGAAGATATGCTAGTTAAAATCGATAAATTTATATTTCCCGTTGACTTCATTGTTCTAGACATAGAGGAGGATAGCAACACTCCTTTAATTCTAGGAAGCCCTTTTTAGCAACTGCTAAAACGATTATTGATGTTGGCACATGTGAACTCACACTCCATGTGGGAGACGAAACAATCACTCTTTAAGCCCGTAATTCTAGCAACACATCGGAAATTGAAGGTGATCGTTTAACCTATTCTATTAAAACTGACAATATGGAACAACCTACTTTGCAGGAAATGAGTCTGAAGGAAGCACATGAGTCATTCTCAAGCAATAGTAGAGGACTTGTTCATGAAGATCGAATGTTACAAATCGAGGAGCTAGATAAATGGCGGACCCATAAACCGAGAATACACGACAAACTAAAACTACACCAGGACGAGCTCAATACCTTTCCAAATCAGCTTAAGGTTGAAGATAGAGTCTTATTAGATTTTGTAAATCCCCACATTGTCACTACCACACCGAATGAAGAAATCCTCTTACGGTATTCAGCATTTTCCCATTCGGTACAGTCGAGGTGAGTCATCCCAAGTTCAGCACTTTTAAGGTAAACAACACCTGTTTAAAACTGTATTTTGATGAGATTGGTAGCAAGAATAAGGAGTATAAACTCCTCAAACCACCATGATCATTCAACGGAGAGGTAAGTCGAGCCTAGACTATAAATAAGCGCTTCTCGGGAGGCAACCTGAGTACTAACTGTATTAACTTCTTTAAAATTTAGTCTTCAACACCAACTTACTAACAGAGCTTTTGAATATAGGTTTTCCACAGAGACACGGCCAAGCACATAGGCGTGCTTAGGGCCATGTGAAAACAGGGCAAAGATTTCCCCAAACACGGGTTAGGATAAAACGCTACAGCCGTGCCACATGACCGTGGTTGAGCCTGCCAAAATAACACGGGCGTATGACACGCCCATGTGGAAGAACCATGGGTGAACCTGTTAGATTGATACAGGCGTAGGTCTTCATACACAGGCATGAGAGAAGCGAACAACGCCAGAAACGGCCGTGCGACACGGCCGTGTGCACCCACACACCCAAGGAACATGGGCGTGTACTAAATGTTAGATGCGCCCAACTTCAAAATTCGCGAATCACACGGGCTGAAATTGGCGAACACGGGTCTGTTACCTGGCTGTGTACCCCAAAATCTATAAATACCCTGCACTATTCATTGTTTTCGCCACTTAAAAACCCTAACCCTAGCCGCTGTAATTCCACACGGCCTCCCCGCCACGCCTGTGTACTGCCCCCAACTCTATTTTTGATGCTCAATCCTCCCTTCCTAGCATTTGGTTACTTTTTTCTTGTCTATTTTAATGATTTCTGAGGCTTTTTATCATAATAATATGCAAGTTTTTATGTTATTTTCATACTTTTAAATGTCATAATCTAGAATAATTTTCATTTTTTTTCATGTTCAAGTTTTTTTTATTCTATTATAAGATTTCTTTACTCCATTTGATTAGTTAAAGTAAAATATTCATGGTTAGGATAGGTGGAATACTCATGCCTTTTTCAAATATTCTAACTCAATTCTCATACTTTTCAAATGCTTCTTGTTATTTGCCAAATTTTTTTATATATCTTTTATTATTATTCATGCTATTATCATGCAATACCACGAAAGTATGCTATAAAATGGATTAGTTTGATTAGAATTGTTAACTGATGATAGTTGTGGCTGAAGTGTTAGCCACAATCTATGACCTTTTTGAATTTAGATACATTCTTACTTGTCCACTCATCAAAACAAAGTAATGGTTTTGATTGCAGGTTCAGAATGTCGTCTTCACGTAGTAAAAAGGCTGTTGTCCCTGCTTCAAAGGAAAGGAAGGGAGCGTCATCTTCCACAGGTCCTACCACGGAAGTTTGTCACTCTTTCCTAAGGTTCCCCATCGGGCACCAAGAAGAACTATTCCAAATACTCCGGGCCTGACCTTTAATTACGGGCTGCTGTATCGACTAGGCCACGGTAGAACAAGTTTAGTTGGCTGAAGCGATTCGGGCCCTCCTAACCACCGACCCTTGGGAGCTGTTCTTTAGGATCATCGAGCCAACATACCTCGAGATCACAATGGAACTATACTCAACGTTTTATTTTCAGACCGTAATGACGAACAACGATGATCCCAGCATAGTCTAATTTCGCCTAAGGGGTTAGTCCACTAGCCCAGAGTCCCAGAATTCGGTACGACGCTGGGTTTATATACGGAAGAATTCAAGGAAGAGAATGACTTGGATGCTCTCAACCGCCACATCCATCGTTCTCCTTTACGGTGCTGGGATGCACTAGTACCAGATGGGGCCATTTACAATCCTAGTCGCTCCAAGGCATCGGCTCTCCCTCCATCTCTGAGGTACCTACACACCATTTTGGCTCACACGATTACAGGATGGCGAGAGAGCACTGGCGTCGTCAACACTCATGATGCCTACTTTTTATGGTGTATGTCGCATGGGCACGTCATCGACCTTCCCTATTTCATCGCCCTCGCAATTCAGCACCAGACGGAGCGGAATAGGAAGGGGGTCATCTCCATTGGCCCCTATGTTACTCGATTGGCTTGACACTTCGGACTCCTCAACACCACAGCCCAAGAATCATCCTTAACCCTCATTGGCCAGATGTCTCCACAAATCATCTCGAGCATGCTTAAATGAGGATGATTGAAAAGCGCCCAGGAACCTACCCTCCTCAATATTGTCTCGCCCAATCCACCAAGGAGGAGGCCTACGAGGACATTCCTGATGATGTCCCTCCACAGCACGAGGACCCACCGAATCAGCCACCACCACCCTCTCGTCCAGTTCATGTGGCGACTTCATATACTAACATCTCTGAACGCCTCACTCGATTCGAGTAGTAATGTTTTCAATGATTTGACAATATTGATGTGACTCTACAGCAGATTTGTCAGCACCTCCATATCTCATCGCCAGTCCCACCTCGCAACCATCCAACGATGAAGATGTTTAAAAATATTTATTTATTATTTTATGTTTTTAATTTTTATTAAAACTGTAACGCCCCGATTTTTGGGCCTGAAAGTATTGGGCCTTGAGTTTGGGATCGAGTAGAAGACAGCCCGAATAATTTGGATATTATTATTATTATTTTTTATTATTATTTTGTATGTCGAGTGTAGTAATTAAATAAATTACGAAGGGTTACGGTATGGAGAAAAGGTCTAAAGCTCAGCCCATAGCTTTAGCAAAATTCTTAAATTTTGCCTCTTAAGGAAATCTGGGCATAAGGCCTTATAAATAAATTGGGCAAGATTGGGAATGAACAAGCGTACCTGGCCCAATGGTTAGCATGCTAGGTGGTGGGAAGGAGAGTTGGGGTTCGACTCCCAGCATGTGTAAAAGTGTTTTATTTTTCTTATATCAGGGAACGACTCAAGGAAACCTTATATATAGTTGGGGTTAAAAGGTAACACAAAGGGAAGCTTGGTCCAGTGGCAGAGGCGCTGGGAGTGTGGTATAGTGCCTAGGTTCGAGGGTTGGTGCACGCAAAGGCTTGTTTTTATTTTAGAAGCCAGGTCGCACTAAAGTAAGTTTTAAGAATAGTTGCGACCGAATTGTACCACAAGAGCGCCTGTGGCGCAGTGGCAGCAGCGTAGGGCGAATGCGTAAGGGGGCAAGGCGGATGGAGGTCTGGGGTTCGAGCCTCATCTCGCATACGCAAGGTTAGGATTTAATTTAGGAAGAATTCCTATGCCGAAATACACTCACTCGGCCATAGCTAATAAGTACCGTATATTTTGGCCTTTAGGATTCAGTTTTTTGTCTTTTATTTTATTTTATTTTATTTTCTCCTCTCTTCATCAACTTCCTTTCTTCTTCTTTTTTTCCTCTATAGCCGAATCTTTAGGCCAGAAAAGGACCGACTTCTGCTAAGGTTTGAAGGTTAGATCTACATCAGAATTGAATAAGAACTAAAGTGGAATCGTTGGCTGAAGGAACCGGTGGTAAGTTTTTGAAACTATTTCTTTATTTTGAGAGTAAAGAAAAGCCGAAACCCTTATGGGTGGCTAGCGTTTTGGACTAAGGGTTTTGTGCCTCTTTCTGTTTGGTTGTGTAAGCGTTAGTGTGGAAAAGGGGGCGTACAGCGAAAGGCTTGAAGGTTAACTCGGTTTGAAATCTAGATCTAGCCCATATTTCTATAGAAAGGTAAGAACTTTGGGGTTTAAGGCCTTGTTGGCCGAATATGGTAAGGGGTCTAGTATGTAGGCTGTTTTTGATATTTAGACTGACGTATTAGTAACTCAATTGTAGGCAACTCGTGTGTGGATCTCGCCAACGTATCGTTACAAATCAGGTGTGTAAACGACACCCACTCATAGACTAGATCGGCAAAAGCGAAAAGCGAAAAGTCAAAAGCCATTTTTGAACTTCTTGACGTCGCGGCCTTCCGTGAGGTGGTTTGGTTGTTAATTTTGGTAATCGCAAGTAGTATGATTGCAGAGTGCGCAATTTTGTGCACTTCGGTATATTTGGGCTTAATGGGCCGAAAATGGGTTAGTGGGCCATCGGGCCCAATTCGGTAAAAACGCTCGATAAATGCTTCTCCTAATGTGTTAATGGTTAGAATATGTATGTAAACTCTAGAATAGTAAATTTTATTAAACTAGCCCTAAGTATGAAAATGACCGTTATACCTCTAGGGTTAATTTTGACTGAAATGCATGATATTCTGATTATGTTTGTTGTATGCCATGACATGTATATCTGTTGCATGGGATCTGGGTTATGTTATGGAGGAAGAACCTGTTCGGTGGTCGTGCCACATATTACGATATAAGCGCTTTCTCATGGATTATAGTTAGTACCGCAACCGGTGCTAACACTGTAAGTGTAGGGATGGCATAGGTGATTTATTCCTCACAGGAAGTGTAGGGATGGACGGAGGCAAGTGTAGGGTTGGATGGGTTTATCATGCATTAATCATATGAGACTATTTTGTTATGGGCCAACTGTATTAAAATGGGCCCAACTGTGTTAATATGGGTAAGGCCCAATATATCTCGACTTGTAATAGGGCTACGGCCCAGATTAATACTGATATGGGCTGGGCCCAATATACTCCGATACTGTAAGGGGCTATGGCCCAGATTAATAATGATATGGGCTAAAGCCCAGTTAACACTGATTTCTGAATAGGGCTTAGGCCCAGTAAAGCTTGAACTGATTTGGGCTCTGGTTGGGATACTTTACACACTAAGTTTTCCAAACTCACCCCCTTTTTCTTCCATCCTTGCAGGTGAGCCCTAGTTGGTAGACTTGGAGCTGGGCGGGATTCAGAGTGGCCACGAAGATTAAATTTCTGGTTTTTAAATAAGTTTCAATTAACTTCCTTTTAAATTTCACATCTATTTTTGATTATTTCTATTTTGGTTAAAGTTGTAATAAGGCCGCTCTATTATTTTTGTTTTGGGTTTTTAAATTACTTAAATCATTTTCAACTTGAGATTCACATCACTTAAATTGATTCCTTAAAAATTGGTTACCTCTAGGGCGCATTTTATAAAAGTTACTTATTTTCAAAATATCACGATAACCGAGCAAAGCTTCCGCAACGTAAATGTTTTCAAAGGAAATAAATATTTTAAATAGACTTAAACTTAATTTGTTGTGCGTGGACAAGTAATAAGCTTAAAGTGTGGCAATGGATGTGTGCATGTCTAAGATTGGATCATGGAAGAGCTAGGTACTTAAGCAATCTAATTGGCTCACCTCCTCTTTTCTTGAATCCTACCTGGTGCGCAGCTTCCATTCACTTTAATCTTTAACGAAGGTATTCTTTAAACACTAAGAAAGACTTTAGATAAAACATGACTTTTTTAGTAACGCTTCAATGTGACACGCCAGATTCGGTCATAATTTCTGGGCCGAGTTGGGTGTTACAAAAACTACCTTTTATTTTTATTAGATTTTAGAATTTTATTTTTAATTATCAATTTCGGTTATTTCTTTATGAGTAATTATTCTTCCTAATATCCCCTAAAAAGTTCCTGATTTTATCACAGTTATATGAGCTCTTAAGCTCATCATCGCATAGGAACTAAAAACTCCACCAGGAAAGGTTCTCCACGACTGCCATGTCCTGATTGACCACGACCATAGCTACCACTAGATATAATCTTCTTTTGGCGCAGGACTTATGGACTAATAAACCTCTACCACCGCCGGTGTATCTTCCTCCACTCTCGCACCGATTACTCTCCAAAACTCCAATTCGAGGAATTCATCATACAGGAAGTTTCACTTCTCTCCCTATCTTATTTTTATATTCTAATATCTATCTTTGTACATTGTGGGCAATGTACATCTTAAGTGTGGGAGGTATTTATTTCATTATCAGAAAAATCCCTGAATGACTGCCTTGTTCTCTTGGAAAGCTCTCATATCGTATTTAGGATAAATTTTGATTGATTTATAACGTTGATTGATATATCTTGAATTAAAACATAGGCTTTTATGCATTGATTGTTTAAACCTCAAGACATTAGAAAATCAAGCATGATAAGTTGATTTTTAAGAATTTAAAATTTTAGGTTGTTTCCCCAAAGTTTAGGTATTACTTTGAGTTAGAATTCACAAGTTTTAAACATCAAAAAGCCATAATTTTTGTGAGATTCTTGAGCCTTTTGAGCATCTATTAATTCTTTCATGCTCACTTTTATTATTACTTTGAGTGTGTCAGTATTGAACTGTTATTCTAGAACTTGCTTGATTATGCATGTCAAGACCACACCTTTTGATTTCATATGTCAAAATGATTAAGGCACTTAGGATTAACCCACTCATGCCATGAAAAGCCTACCTCCACGATTAACCCCTAGTAAACCCCCTTGAGCCTAACAACCCATTTCTTGTATTATCCTTAATATTAACCCTTAACCTATTATTGTTGAAAGCCCCTAAATTAATCCCTATTTTTGTCGAGATTTGAGTTGAATAAATTGCTTAGCTATGTCTTGTTTTTAATAGTTAGTCTATTTTATTTAAGTTGTTCTTTAAAAAAAAACATGTATACATATTAGTAGTGATCTTCTGTTTGTAAGCTTCAGTATTTAAATTCCATGGTTAGAGAAGGAGTTATATTGTACGTAAGTGATGATTAAATATTTTTCTAGTTAAGTAATTTTTCAACTCAATCTCGACTCTAACCCTTTCTTTCATCTTGTGACCACACCCCCTAACTAAGCCTCATTACAACCCTCTAAAGACCTTTTGATTGATGTATCATCTTAAATTATAGTGGTGGAGATTTGATTTTCATGCAAGCCTATGGTAATGACTTTTCATTATTGACTATTAAGTGCTTCATTTATTGTCCTTAAACATCTCGAGTGATTTGAGTGAATCTTTAGTGAGGATGTGAAACTCTGTGATATTCTGAATCAAAGGTAATTACTTAGATGAGGGGAGACACCTATGTTTGCATGATTAAATACTCAACTTGGAATGTTTGAAACTTTTATATTCTTTTAGTTGAATTCTCAATGTATGATTACCTATGGATTATTTTGAGATATACCTGTGGATTATTTTGAGATATTATCGATAGAAATTATAAGTTGAGAAGAATTTATTTTGATTACGAGTTGAGAATTTTGCTTGAGGACAAGCAAATGCTCAAGTGTGGGGGTATTTGATAAACCGTAATTTGTACATATTTTTACCCCATGTTTAACGCATTTTATGGATGAATTCTCATTAGAATTGGTGAATTCGATGCTCCTAATGCTTTAATTTCATGTTTTATACTTAGGAGAGCATAGGAGAGTGAAAGGAACGAGAAACGGGCCAAAAACGGAGAAAATGGGCCAAAGTACGAAATCAACACGGCTTGGACCCCCTCACACGGGCAGACTACACGGCCGTGTCATTTTGGCAGGCTCGAGCACGACTGAAATGTCGCACAGGCGTGTCCCTACCGAGCCCAAGTTGAGTCCAATTGGAAAAGGCTAATTTTGAGGGCTCTTAGGCATTCCAAAGCCTATAGATACACCCTAGAGGAGGAAGAAAATAGAGGCACACAAAATAGGGAGTAAGGAATTACTCCAAGGAAGCCGATTGATCCATCTCAGAAGTCGGATTCACCATCAAGACTGAAGATCTCTCCTCAATTTCTCCTTCAGGAGTTTTGGATTTTCTTTATGTTTTGTATTCTTTATTATTCTAAGATGTTTTCTTATTTAGTTATGAACTAAAACCCCTAAATACCTAAGGGGAATGAAACCTAAGACGAATCATGTTATTATTTTCTGACTTGTATGATAAGTATTTAACTTGTTCTTAATTATGTGTTCTTAATTCTTATTTTGATATCCCAGAATACTGATTCAAGATAAGCTCTTATTTAGAGGAGGAATAAACCATGTCTAAGAGTACATTTGTCATAATTAAGCGGAGTTGTTTGCACGCCTAGACATAGGGTGACAAGATTTTGCCGGATTAGGGTGAAACCTAATAAGAGGATTCACAAATCGAGTTAATGCAACCCTAGGATGTTCATTAGAGAAAGGTCTCAATTATTCAACCTAGGGATTAGACGTTATTAGTCTTGAATGGGGATAATAACATAACTTAGGGATCTCTATGGAACAAGTTAAATGAATAAATCGCCCGATACAGA
Source organism: Gossypium arboreum (assembly GCF_025698485.1). Taxonomy (NCBI): domain Eukaryota; kingdom Viridiplantae; phylum Streptophyta; class Magnoliopsida; order Malvales; family Malvaceae; genus Gossypium; species Gossypium arboreum. The sequence goes on along the minus strand of NC_069070.1, from coordinate 108,280,272 downwards.
GCCAGAATAACAAGTACAATCTAGGTGGATTTTTCCTTAGGTATTGTCTTAATTCAATCGATTTTCCCAAAAGCAATTCCCCAATTTTATTCTCTGTGAGTTCTTAGTTTAGATAATTAGTTAGTTAAAACAAAACCTCTTTATTCTTAGGCTAGATAATAAAAAGATAGTAATTACTAGTACTTTTAGTTCCTTTGGGTTCGACAATCTGGTCTTTCTCAAACTATACTACTGTTCGATAGGTACACTTGCCTACATCGCGATAATAGTTAGTTTTAAGAATGATTAATTATAAATATTTAAAACCTATCACAAAATCACGCGATCATCTAACTATACTTGACTCAGTTCCTGTTAAAGTAGGTTTAGCATAATCATACATAGTACGCGGAGCAGGATTCTGATTAACAGCAATTGCAGGAGGTAGCGGATTTTTTTGGTTTTCAGCCATCTCCTTGGTTGTGGTTGAAGTATCGTCCTCTTGCTCGTTGTCTGTGTATCTTAAGCTTTGCTTTATTTCTCTTTGGTTTCTGCGAACTATACGATCGATTTCTTCGTCAAAAAGTAGTGGTCCTGACGGGTTTCTTCTAGTCATAAACTATAAAAACTTGCCAAGATAAAGAAAAAGTAAATTAATAAATAATAAAAAAATAGAATTAACTTGCAAGAAAAATAAATGGCTAAAGTAATAAAAATTGAGTGTTCCTAATATCTTAGTTCCACAAAGAATTCGCCAAAAACTTGATCGCGATTTTCGTGATGTAAGTTTTATATATTTATAATTAATCGTTCTTGAAAATAACTATTATCACGATGTAGGCAAGTGTACCTATCGAACAGTAGTATAGTTTTAGCAAGACCGGATTTTCGAACCCAAAGGAACTAAAAGTACTAGTAATGACTGTCTTTTTATTATCTAGCCTAAGAATAAGGGGGTTTTGCTTCAACTAACTACTTATCTAAACTAAGAATTCACAGAAAATAGAATTGGGGAATTACTTTTGGAAAAACGATTGAATTAAGACAATACCTAAGGAAGAATCCACCTAGACTTCATTTGTTATTCTGACTCCGAATCAGACAATTTATTCATTTAACTTGTTCCGTAGAGATCCCTAAGTTATGTTATTATCTCTATTCAAGACTAATAACGTCTAATCCCTAGATTGAATAATTGAGACTTTTCTCTAATTAACACCCTAGGGTTGCATTAACTCGACCTATGGATCCCCTTATTAGGTTTTACCCTAATCCGGCAAAATCTTGTCACCCTATCTCTAGGTGCGTAATAAATTTCGCTTAATTATGACAAAAGTACTCTTAGACAGGATTTATTCCTCCTCTGAATAAGAGCTTATCTTGAATCAGTATCCTGGGATATCAAAACAAGAATTAAGAACACATAATTAAAAACAAGTTAAATATTTATCATACAATTCAGAAAATAATAACAAGATTCATCTTAGGTTTCATTCCCTTTAGGTATTTAGGGGATTTAGTTCATAACTAAAAAGGAAAATATCTCAGAAGAATAATGAATAAAAAACATAAAGAAAACCTAAAACTCTTGAAGGGAAATTGAGGGGAGATCTTCAGTCTTGATGATGATTCCGGCTTTTGAGATGGATCAATCGGCTTCCCTTCAGCTATTCCATTCCTCCTTCTCTGTCTCCCTTTTCCTCTTCCTTTAAGGTGTATTTATAGGCTTTAGAATGCCTAAAAGTCCTCAAAATTAGCCTTTTCCGAATTGGACTCAACTTGGGCTCGGCAGGGACACGCCCGTGTGCGACTACTTCAGGCTGTGCTCGAACCTGTTAGAATGGCACGGGCGTGTGTTCTACCCGTGTGAGTCATGCTTCGATTCTGCCAAATTGACACGGCCGTGTGGTATGCCCGTGTAAGGAAGTTCAGGCCGTGTTGATTTTGTACGTTGGCCCATTTTCTCCGTTTTTAGCCCGTTTCTCGTTCCTTTCACTCTCCTATGCTCATCTAAGTATAAAACATGAAATTAAAACATTAGGAGCATCGAATTCACCAATTCTAAGGAAAAATCATCCATAAAATATGTTAAGCATGGGGTAAAAATATGTATAAATTACGGTTTATCAATCACCATTCTTTTGAAAGTCATGAGTAAGGGAAAATTTTGGGAAAAAATATATTTTGATTTCTTCAAGAGTTTCAACAATAATCATAACAAACTTTAATCATGACCACTCTATAAAAATACAAATAGGTATTTTGGATTATTTTATAATTATTTTTCAACTACTATTGATCGTGTCAAATTTACAATATATGTTCAATGATTTCAATTCATATAAATAAACAATATCTCAAGAATTTCAATATGCTTCTAGCATTCTAAATCCTTCAAGTATTTTAATATAAACATTACTATATAATGGTTCATAAAAGGTTGTAACAACACCATTAGACGCAAATTAAATCTTTTGTTAGTTTAATAATATATCTAAAAGTTATTGCATCCACCACAAAAAAATATTATATCTTTTCATAATCAATGCATGACTTAGAAAAAAAAAACTTCCTATTTTATTCTGCTTTTTGTAAAACTGCTTCATTTGTACCCTCACCGACTTTATACCTTTAGATATTTGGACTACTAGTCCAAAAACTCCATAAATTTGAGTTGAGTCTTTCTATTTTGACCAATCTATTTCATATCTATATTTATCAATAGATTTATTTAAGATCCTCCTTTTATTTCATTATTTCAACAATAATACTGCATGCAAAACCATTGTCAACCAGTTTTATTATTTAGTTCCACATTTTCTCGAATTGACATAACTTATTGAGATCTCTTATTTTCACTATTTTAATCTTCAGTTTCAAGTACTTGAATCTCTTCTAGAGCTTCACTTATTAGTTATATTTTGAGTCTCTTCTGGAGCACCTGCCTCCATTATATAACCATCTAGAAGAATTATTTCTTTTGCGAGAATTCTCATATTTGGAACTTGTAATGAGTTATCTTTGTTGAACTTCTGGTTCAAATTACTCTCCCCCTAACTCATTATAAGTTATTATTTCTCTCCACTAATGGTAGGAAAGCTATCGAATCAAAACAGTAATCACAAATCATGTCATAATTGAATCTCTAATACATTTAAAACATATAGTAATTCAAGGAGACTTGCAATTAATATATATTCCAAACTTTCTTTGAGGATTCACTCATCTCCGTTGTGGTGGAGCAAAACACATATGCACATACAAAATTTAAAGATGATAAATATTTAGCTTTTGACCAAAAACCAATTGTAATGGCAAGTATTTGTAACTTATTAGCTTGATGCATACAACACATAAATCAACATAATCTCATGTTAAAATAGGAAGTTTAGTTCTCATAAGTAATGATTTAGACATTAATCAAATGCATTCAATCAATAATTTTTCTAAACTGTTATGCGCATAAATAACAAGCATTTACAAATTTTTTTCAAACTCAATCAATAAAATATTGAGATATAAACTCATCAGCTTTAGCAAGATGAATTGTCTTCCTTGTATAATCTGAAACTAATTATTTAAACAACCAATCTTGCAAAAAAAACATGTTACAAATTGATAACACATATGTGATTATTTTATAGATGTGTCTATCAGGAATCATATAATATCAAAATCATCCATATGGTAAATGAATGAGCCCATATTTATTTCAGAAATGCAAGACATTAAATCTCAACTTTAGCTAGTGAGTTTCTAATAAGCAATTTTCATTAAAAACAAGCAACAAATAAGAATTCTTTAAATTAAAGAATCTTCTAATTCTTTAATGGATATCCATATGAATTCTCAATTAATTTTCGCATCATATATGATCCAGGATGGTCTAACTAATCATGCCAAGTGGTAAATGCATTTGTATCAGTAAACTTCTGGTTTACTTTAACATGCATTTCAATTGTACTAATAATATCAATATAAATTGTGACAAATTGATAATATTACCGTCATTCTTTTTACTTTGTATCCACATATAAGTACTATAGTGACATTAGCTATTGGAAATGTCTAAATCAATGTGAAGTTTATAATGTCACTAAGTTAATAAATATAATTTCCAAATAATTATATGTAATATTCGCTTTACAGAATATGCCAAAATCTTTAAATGCAGGGCGTTTGGTCTAGTGGTATAATTCTCGCTTTGGATGCGAGAAGTCTCGAGTTCGATTCAAAATACTTTTAAAACCCTTTTAGCAAGAGTTTTGCATAATCAGTTAATTACTGAGAATAACTACCTAGGTCATGTATATAAACAAGCTTATAATAAATATATCAATAAACATCACATCTCAAACATAAAAATATGACATAATGAAAAACTAGCAATTTTTTTCATAACCATCATCATAAACATGCATGAAATTTAATTCAAAATCCAACCATTCAATCTCATAATTTTTTTCATTTACAATTGCTCATGTCATTTCTCTAAATAATTAACAAATAGAATAATATAAAATGTATGAACTACTATCTTTAATAATTCTTTGAACTAAATCAAATCTGAATAACCATAAGATTCATAGGTTTGTTAACATAAATTTGAATACTAATATGTTTTAATCAAAATATATTATTTAATTATAAAACGTACTATAGTGACATAAATAAATCAGTTAATATTCATTTTCATGAACAAATAAGATGCTTAAAACAATATGTAACACATGTAATCAAAACTTAAAAAGATCATCTCAAAATATTTAAATCATATATCAAGTTGATTTAATATTTAAAGACTTATCTTTTTTTTTCCTTTTTTTTCTTTTTTTTGTTCTACGTTGATCATTGACGATAAGAAGTAAGCAAATTAAACTTCAGAAGTAGACTTTGAATCTAATCAAAATCTATTAATAGCAAACTTTGAGAGTGGATCTTATTCTCCAAGTGTACAATAGGTACATAACCAATGACTCTTCATAAATAAACTGTCTCTCTTCTTAAAAAGTTCTTGGAAATTCTTGTTATTTTCTTGCTTTATTCATTTTTCCACTTCTGATGGTGAGAAAATTTACTACGACCATCCCCCATGACTATTATTAGAGTTCAATTTACTACATCCACATCAAAGATTATGTCTTTCAAATTTATTACATATTGTTACATTCTCTTTAGATAATGGTTAGGTTTCGTGGCTAAAAACTTTTGTTCAATCATAAACAAAAAAATAATTAAAAAAATCATGATATTGCTACCATAGGAGCACATTTGAATCATGAAAAGTTGAATAAGTTCTTTGTTGCAAGTTCTTATCAGTAATATTTTTTCCAAATAGTCACAATCAGTTCAATTTAATAACAAGAGTAATCAATAACTCAATCCTCCATTGATTCATATGAAATATAATATTTTCATCATTCAAAATCTCAATTTGAGATCCATTATGAATATCTTTTAAAACCAATGGATTAACCATCACAATATATTAATATATTAGCTCTTCTAGAGCTTTCGACTAATTTTGTACTGCCAAATATTAGAATAATATTGGTTTTTATTTCTTTTGTATTTGTGTTCACTTCAGGGAATGCAATAGATTTACTAGGACGAACTTATAAACGTCCCAATAGATTCTTTATTTCATAATCATCATTGCAAACATGCGTGGATTTCAAATCAAAATCTATCTATTTATGTTGTCATGATTAGTCTACAATTATAATAAACATGATATAATAAATAAATCATAGTAAAATATACCTGAGATTCTTTAACATTATCGTTATCACCTTGACTATTATCACAAGCACACGTAAGGATTATATAAATTTCTTTGCATAATGATCACCCATAGTGTGCAGGCCCCAATTGAAGACTGAAATAGTAGTAGCTCTAGAAGGTAATCGACAATAGTTTAAGCAGCAAATTTGGAGTGATCAGCTATTGTATTGGTTGCTGCTTGAAAGAGGCAAGGTTTGGTCAAAGGGAAAAAAATTTTGTGACTTATGGAGAAAAAAAATTAAAAGAGAATCGTGTTGATAACATGTTATAAAATAAAAGATAGAGAATAAAGAACAAAGAGAATGGGAGAGCAAAGAGAAAGCATATTTTATTGATCAATCGGAATATTTACAAAGCTTCTCCAAAGTCTCTATTTATAGGCATAAGAAATATAAATGAAGTAGAAATTTACTTCTAATGACTATTAGAATTTAAAGTTCATCAAAACTTATTTTGATCTTAATGAACATCCACTTAATAATGTTGGACAAAACACGTTAGCGAATAAATATGGATATAAATAAAAAAATATTTATATAAATAAAATAAATATTTATATTTAAAATATCAGATACGAGAAATCAATTAGATAAATAAGATTATGAAAAACCATAAATCGAATAAAGAATCGAGTTTTACAAGATGTTGAGGCCTAGTTTACACAATTTCCTTAAGACAGATTCAGTCGCTCCTACGGTACTTAAAGAAACGTTGGTCAATTATCTATCAGGATACAACAGCACGATGATCGAAACAGTGATCAATGAACAAACATTACCTTCTTCTATCACCAGAACGTTGGAAAATATGGAGGGGTAAAGAGAAGAATTTTGGAGAACAAAATAAACTCGGTGTGAGAGTGTGCGTGTCAACAAATTCTGAAGAATTCTTTAGGCTTTTATAGGCATTCAATATGGAGGAATTTTAGGAAATATCCATGAATAAAGATACAAAATCTGTATTAAATGAGCAATTAAAATCAAATAAAATCAGGATATATGTCCTTTTAAATAAGATTTTGTATATTTGTTGAGAAAAAATAATTTTTTTATTGCCCAACCCTGACGGGTTTGTATTTGCACCCCTGTGCTTGAGACAAGATTTTAAGTTTAGTCATTCAATCACCTTTTAAGTGGGTTCTCATATATATATATATATATATATATATATATATATATATATATATATACACATCTCACACTTGATATTTAACCAATGTGGGATCTAAGCTTTTTTTTTTCCTCAACAAATATTCACAAGTAGCTTACTTTGAGTATCAATTTATCATTATCACTCAACCATTTTGAGCATATGATATACCGTTATAAAGGTCTCATGGAGTAGAATATAAAATCATAATTTTATTATTCAACTCTACACCTTTATCAATCGAGAATATACCTCAAAGTTTCTAAAAAATACAATTTTTCCAACAAATAAGATATTCATAACATAAATAAAATAAAACTCTATTTCTAATGAATCTTAAAATCTTAAAATATATCAAATTTATCTTGATCTTGATGTATAACCATTTAATAATAAAATAGTCATAAGAGTTTCAATTAGACTTTTGATGTGAGCATTAATTGTTGGTTATTAAGGGTTGTTGCATTCTATCCAATAAAGTAGATACTCCGGGTCCCGCTTGGACAAAACAAAAGATATTGTCTATAAATAGAAGTACATCTTGTTAACTAACATCTCGAAAATAAATAGAAGTACATCTTGTTAACTAACATCTCGAAAATATTGCGCCATAGTTAGGGCGGTCAATCCAACTCTCATACGAGCTCCTAGCTGTTCATTCATCTGACAGTAGACTAAAGCCACTTTTGATTCTGCAAGATTTTGTTCATTAATTACTCCAGATTCTTTCATTTCCATGTAAAGATCATTTCATCCACGAGTCTGTTCACCTACTCCGTCAAATACGGATATGCCCCTGTGAGCTTTGGAATGTTGTTGATCAATTCCATAATGAAAACTGTTTTACCTACCCCAACTCCCCTAAAATAGTCTGATTTTTCCTCCACGACGATAAGAAGCTAAAAGATCGACTACTTTAATTCTTGTTTCAAAAATAGATAATTTGTATATAATTGTATGAAAGCGAGCGCGAATTTATGAATAAGGGATGTTGTGTGAGTATCTACCTAACCTAAATTATCAACGGCCTCTTCAAGCACAGTGTTTATCCAAATTCTGAAATTCGGTTAATATAAAAAATGTGTGCAATTGAGGGTAGTGAATACAAGAATAATGCCATGTCTTCTCTAAAGAATTTATTCCGTATTGGGACACTTGAATGAGAGCCCTAAATTCATGATCCTCTTCGGAATTCCTTTTTTGTTTTCTTACTAGTTTTGATATTAATGCATTAATTCTACTACGGCGACACACAAATTACTACTGGGACTCTACATATCAAAGTTGTATACATATCATGAAATTGTTGCTGTAAGAAGATATAGTGAAAAGATAAAATCTCTAAAAAAATTATGTTATATATAATAGGGTTAAATTCTCATGTATTTCTTTTTTCTTATATTTTACTATACTTTTATTTTAACACTTTTCAACCCCGATCTTATTTATGGAGTTTAAAACTTCACCGATAATATACCAAATATTATTAGATTATTGAAAATCAATTTTGAAAAATATTTTGAAATTTTGTTAAAAATAAAATTGTTTCATCCTAAGAATGCCTTTATTGTAATGTCTTTAAATTTTAAATATACAAGTTAACACTATTTTATATTTAAAATAATAAAATATAATTCTATACTTATTATGCAAATATGTAAATATTTTATTATTTAATTAATATAAAAGTAAGTATGGTAAAAGATGTAAGAATCAGATTATATTTTGTCCTTTCTACTTAAACTATGAGTAAATTAGTTCTTGTATATATTAGACCAAAGAGTAAATTGGTTCTCTATTAGAAATTTTATCCATTTTTATCGTTAAATCATTATAACCAGAAAGTTACACATGACGTATCACATGAATCTCATACTAACATACATAAATTAATTTTTAATAATAAAATAAATGAAATTTTTAATAAAAGACTAATTTAATTTTTGATCTAATATACATTTTAATACAAAAATTTTATATTTTTTACAAAACAACTTTTACTTTTGGTTAAAATGGAATTTTGGGAGGAGTTTTTGGTCTATCAAAAGGCACAGCTAAATCACTTTATTTAAAATACCCAAAGGAAATAGTTTTGATTTTAAAAAAGACAATGCAAAACACACTCTTTGCTTTGGGAAATGTTTGGTCACAAGATTATGGTAATTGAAAAAAAGAGTAGGTCCATCATGCTTTCTTGGTGTCAAGATAAGCATCATACAAGTTTTGTTTTCTCACTAAAAATATTATTCTTTAAATACAATGTCTTTTTGAAACAAATAAAAAGTAGACGTTTGCAGAGGTGAGGGTTTGGGAGTGATGGAATATTAGGCATTAACCCATTTTAACAATTTAAAGAATAATTCATCATCTAAAACCTCAGGCCATTACTTAATTATTTAGGAGGCAGTAAGCATCACAAAAAAGTCATTCAATGTATTAACATTCAACTTGAGAAATCGAAAATCAACTCGAATTAAGATGTTCAAATAATTTATAAAATATAAATTTAAAAATTACACTTCAGTATGCATTCTTTCCACGTTGACAATAGTATTTATATTAATTAAACTAATACTCAAAGAATATTTTAAAATCATAAAACTTTAGCTTTTGTTAAAACGCCAAAGTCCAATTAATAGTTTTTTTTGTTTTAATCTAATTAATAGCTTTGTTAATATTATATTATGTTATGTCATGTCATCTGAAGAACAAGATGCTCCAATAAATTTAGAATTTCATGTGTTTTGTTGACTTTGATGGGATCATAATGGTATGCACTGCTAGATGCTAACATAATATTTGTTTTAATTCTCTTTCTATTCCAATCCCACGTGCTAGCCTAAATCTATTCCAATTAATTAATATTTTTAACTTAAATTTAAATACGTATATTCAGGACCATCTTTTTTTATATAATTTATTTCATATATTTTGAGGATTATTTACTGTCAGCATATTTGAATGCGTCCACTACAAATATTTTAAAATATCCCGATAATATAGCATAATAATTACTAAATTAGCAGCACTGTAGAGGTAAAATATATTGAGAGTTGTTGAGTGATAATCCGTAGTGTTAACTATAAATTGATATTGAAGTAGTTAATTACTTGTTTTATTTGGTTTGATAATTTAATGAAAAAATAATTATATTTAGTTATGTGTTGTTTAATTGAAGATTTTTGATCTATCTATAGAAACCAATCATTAGTTTTTAGAGATTGAATTGGATTCGAGTGAATCAAATCGACACTTAAAATATGGAGGATCAATCAAAATTATGATACTATTTTGAAAATCATATCTTCGATTGATTTTATATTAGTAAGTCGAATGGAATATATGTGGAGAGACTTGTATAGGTGATGGATTAGGGCTTATTGAGTGCATTCAAATCTGTTAATTAAGGAACATTTTTGTGAGATGGTGCAAATTGTATTGTAAACATTATTGAGAGAATTTACTTCCTAAGTTCTTAGGGGGGATTTGGATATGAGTGTTTTAGTCTTTATGTACAAAGATGAGTTTTCTATAATTGAAGAGTGGTAGAGTGTGAATCACTTGTTGTATTCATGTTTAAATATAGTGAAATTACTCATTGAGTTATGCTCCGTAGACGTAGGGAAATCGAACTACATAAATAAACCATTGTGTTGTTTTTATTTTGTTCACATAGTTTTTCTCAATGCCAAGTTGTAGTGGCCACTGCAATCTAACACTTCCATTATAATTTTGTATTTTAGCAAATAAGCAACTTGAGGTAGCAACAAGCACGATAAAAGAATATCTAGATGACTAATAAAAATTAAAACAAAATTATCATAAATATGTTATTCCAAGAAAGTAGTTAATAATACGATTACTAATAAAAAATGATAAGAAAAATAAATATGATATGCAATTTTATATAATTTCTCTAGCATTTCATATTGTTGGGTTATTCCTTTTTTAACATTTAACATATACTTTATTACCCATTTTCATCAGTTGTTGGTCCTTAACTGAGTTTATCATCACCATCATCTAAATTTGAAGTTGTATTTGTATTTGTGTTATTAAGATTATCAAGATCTTCTTTTTCTTCCATGTACTCTTTAATGGGTCATCCTAATTTTACCTACCAATAAGGTTATGAAGTAAGCAATATGCTAACATGATTCAACTATAATATATTGAGATGATGTGGTTAATATGGGAAATCTATTTTTTAAATAAAATATTATCTCAATCACATTTCAAACTTTCAATGTCTTAAATTAAAGAATTCTTACCTCAAATCTTTTTAAATCTCTTTTAAATAAATTATCTTCATACTTTTGGTCATAATTTTTATAAATAAGCAAATCATAACGCATTTATAACATATATATATATATATAATATACTTTTTTTCCATAATTTTTTAGATTTATAATATATAACTTTAGAAATTTTTTCATAACCATCTCAAATCGTAATATGTGTTCATGATTATAACTTAAACTATTATAAAAAATAATGTCTTAGAAGTTAAATAATGTACAAGTGTTGGAAAAGACATATGGTAATTGGATTTGGATGTGTTTTGTTTATGTAATTACTCCAATTCTTACATCGTCTTAAGAATTAGAAAGTGTAATTGGGTACTCCAACTATAGTTTATTTAGTGGGATCCACCAATTAAAATAGTTATCCATTATAAACAATTACTAAATAACTCTCCAAACACTACCTTAAAGGAAAACTTCTTTTAGGGTTTGTTTTGAAAGCACGGTATAATTGAATGAAAGTGTCATTATTAGAGGATTAACTATACTCTCTTGTAATCACAAAGAATTGTAATTTTCTAAACGTGTTTGGTTGACATAGTGTAATTACATTGTAATTCCATTTATCATATTCGGTAGTGCAAATTGTAATTATAAAGATACATAATTTATATTTTTAAAATTCATTATTTACTATAAAAATTTATTAGTACGATAAAAATAATTTCTAAACAAGTAACAAAAATTAAAATCAAATCATCATATGTATTGTATATTAGTCTAAAAAGTAGTTGATAATACGGTTGCTAATAAAAATAACAAAAAAAGGTTAACATCATATGCAATTTTATCTAATTGTTCTAGAGAATATTTGTTGGGTTGTTCTCTTTTTAATATTTAACATATTTTCCTTATCATTATCTATTGGCCATTGATCGAATTCATTATCGACTGAATTTGAATCTACATATTTAAGATTATGAAAATTCTTTACAGCAACAAATATATTCTCAACCATATTTCAAAACTTTAAATATCTCAAATTAAAGCATTTACGAACTATCTATGATACTTGTGTCTGGCATCACTCTCTCAGATGGTATTATGCCCCATGATATAGTGTAATAAAACATTTTATTCTTGCATAATTAACATCGATCTTATAATATTTGGACTCACAGTCCAAATAGTCTATTCCTTTAATTATAAAAACTTATAAACTTAATTTGGAGAAAATATTATGTTAGATTATATCATTTTTTTATAATATTATAATATGTATATATTAATTAAAAAATATTTTTATAATATATAACCTTTATAAAAAATATTTTATAAATTGTCTAAAACTTTTATAATTGTAACGCCCCCTTACCCGAGACCGTCGCAGGAGTCGAGCACGAGGCATTACTAAACTTATTTGAGCACTTAAACTAATTCAGACAATTTATATCATACTTTCCAGACAAGTTGTAAACTGCGTCACAGTCGCTAAAAAAATCATATCTCGAGTTACAAAACTCGAAATCCAATCCGTAAATTTTCCCCGAATCTAGACTCATATTTCTACTTACTAATTTTTTTCTAGAATTTTTGGTCAGGCCAATTAGTACAGTTTATTAGTTAAAGTCTCCCCTGCTTCAGGGTTCGGCTACTCTGACCCCTGTGCACTACGAACCAAATTTCTCCCTGTACAGAATTCAAATAACCAAGCCGTTTATTTCTATTAAAAATAGACTGAATAAGGAATCCATACATATACATTATGACTCCTAATTATTTTTGTACAATTTTTAATGATTTTTACAAATCAGAACAGGGGAGTTCAAAATCACTCTGACCTTATCTCACAAAAATTCAAATATCTCCTTATATGAAAGTCTTTTGCTTACACCTCTATGTGAAACTAGATTCAATAAGCTTTAATTTCATATTTTATTCAACCTCTAATTAGATTTTCATAATTTATGGTGAATTTTCAAAATCAAACTACTGCTACTAACCAAAAACCGTTTTAGTACAAAATATTGTTAACTAGTTTATAACATCTTTACTTCAATTCATTTAAACTCTATACATGCCATATAAATCTTTAAACATAAAACAAAAGCTACCGGAATTGATCTCGATAGTGTGCCTTGTTGTGTTGATCCGATCTACCAACTTCACTTCAATTCAGTCTACATAAAAATATCAAACACACACACAAGTAAGCTTATTGAAGCTTAGTAAGTTCATAGGTTTAAAAGTAATGCTTACCAAACATAATATTTCCAAACAATACCAAAACATTTACTAAAGTTTCTTGCCATTCACAACCACTGTTATAATACTTCACATAGTTGAGTTCAACAGTAACAACTACTCAATCTCTTTCATTTGGTTCACTTTTCTTGTATTTCTTATTATTAAATTAGGAAACGGCTTACGAAATTGAGTACGTCGTTGTTCAGTGCCACGATTCATAACTCAGTATGGTTTTCCTCATTGAAATACCATACCTACATTTTACAACTCGGTATGGGAAATGCCATACCTACATTTCTTAACTCAGTATGGATTTGATAATACCATACCTACATTTCACAACTCGGTATGGATGATACCATACCTACATTTCACACTTTGTCATGGAACAACCATGGTCTCATCTGTCAATTCATCACATGTCACGATACGAACGTACTCAATCCTGCGTTTTTCCTAATTTGCATTTCCATATTTATTCTTTCATTAACAAAATTTTCACAATCCCACAACAAATTCATATATAATAACACATTATGTCATTCAATCATTCACAAATAAACATCTAAATTCAACCATATGAACTTACTCGGCTAATTTGTAGAAGATATTAAAATTTAGGGACTATTCCGCAACTTTTTCTTTTCCTCATTCTCCTTTGGATTCTTGATCTATAATATAAAATATTTCCACTCATTAGCATTTATTTGATTTCTATTTCACTTCACAATTTATGCTCTTCAACTTTCAAAATTGCACTTTTACCCCAAAATTTTTAGTTTTTACAATTTAGTCCCTGCTCAATTTACCCATCAATTGAACCAATTTTTCTCAATTAACACTTTATTTTATTATTATAAACTATTTCAAAACCTTTGACATTCTGAATTTGAACACCAACCTTCAATTCACAACTTTTCACAATTAGGTCCTAAATACCATTTTCTATCAAAATTACTTAATAAAACCACCTTAATATGAAATTATAACTTAAATTTCATAATAATTCATCATAAATTTCCCTTACCCATCCAGGGTAACTTCCAATTTCACCCATAAAATCAAAAACTAATGAATTCTATAAGTGGACCTAATTGTAAAAGTCATAAAAACATAAAAATTATCAAGAAAAAGCAAGAATTAAACTCACATGATGTAAAAATATGAAAAACCACCTTTCTCCAGACCTTCTATGGCGTTTTGGCTGAGAAAATATGAAGAGATCTCTAGATTTTTCAATTTTGTTCTTATTTTATATGTCAAAATTGTAAAATTTCCAATTTTGCCCTTATTTCCCTTATTTTTCTGCTGATTTTCTCGCCCTTGCCATCCAGCCTATTCACTTTTAGGCTTAATTTCTCTTTAAATCCTCTTTCTTTTAACACTTGAGCTATTTAATCCTTTTAGCAAATTTTATTTTTATTACAATTTAGTCTTTTTTATTTAATTGACTACCCAAACGTTAAAATTTCTCAACCAAACTTTAATACTAGCTAAATGACACTTCATAAATATTTATAAAAATATTTATAGCTCGATTTTCAAATTCGAGGTCTCGATACCTCCTTTTTGACCCGTTTGACCTAATAAATTCTTTTAATTCACCAAATTCACCAATTCACAAATTCTTTTAAATTCTTACTTAACTCATAAATATTTAATTACTATCTTATTCAATCTAACTTGTCGAATTTAGTGATCTCAAATCACCATTTCTAACACCACCTGAAAATTAGGCCGTTACAATAATACTTCTTATAAATAATATTTTTTGTCATAATTATAGAAAATTATTTTTTATAAATAAGTTATGATAAAAAATTATATCATTTTTATAAATAAATATATTGTTTTTATAATATACAATATAAATACATAAATAAGTTATGTCCATACTTCTTAGCCATAATTTTAAAAACTTTTTAAGATTTAAATAATATTTTTATAACTTTATAAAATAAATAAATGTATTATAATATAATTCTTTGAGGATTTATAATATAAGGAATTCTTTGTCATAACCCTCCTAAACATTCATACGTGTTCATACTTATAATTTTTATAATTTGTATAAAAATAATTTTTAAAATTGAATTTAGGTGTAATTTTTGTGTAATTACTTCAATTCCCATCCACCCTTAACAGTTGAAAAGTGTATTTGAGGTGCTTGATTACACCCAAATCAGTGGAACTGATTAATTATAATGGTTACTCAAATATGTTACCATTGTGTAATTACAAGCAATTATGCATAAATCTAATTAGTAAGTGGCTTTCCAAATACTACCTTAGTTTTATTTAATTTTATTGGTAAACAAACGGATTTAAATTTTTTCATTTTTGTTAATTTGTTACATATAAATTGCAGAGCTATTATTTTTGTTAAAACATTGTATATAAATCATTCAACTGTTTATTGTTAGGTTAATAGACTAACTTCTCTTTTCATAAACTACAATAATCAAATTTTGTGAAATTAAAATAGAGGACTAAGCTTTCAATTTTTGTAAAGTAAATGGATAAAATTTTTAATTAAACATTTTATTTAATGATTGATTTAAGTAAATGTGAAAAGAGTCTTGCTTTGATTGTACTGTAAGTTGGTTTTGATCAGTGTTTTTGGTACAACAAAACCCAATGTTTAAGTTTAACATCATTAATATATGACCCCACCCCCCAAAAAAAAAAAAAAAAGAAAAATTAAGCTCCGGACCTAAAAGTTTCAGATTCAAGCTGTCTTGAAATGGGCTGGTTAAGGAGCCCCAAAAGGGAAACAAATCAGTGTTAAACAGTGTATAGACCAGAGCTTGTGTTGGGTGTGTTTATGAATTATCTTTCATGTCTTGTTTTAATTATTATTTTATTGTCATGTTCTTGTCTGAAAGTTATGGAATCTAAACTATGAAGATCTTGATCATTGAGATTGAAAGTCCAACAATGGAGAGGGACTGGAGCAGAAAACATTGAGACATTTACAAGCTTTACCGACATGGTGTTTTCACTTATGCAATTCCAAACTTGGAAATTAAGACATCAAGCATATGATTATGATCATTATCATTCTACAAATCTTAATTTGCACATCATTAACATTTTGTAAACTCTACATTTCTCTCAAATTTTAAAGAAAAAATAAATAAAGGGAAACAAACAGGGAAAATGGTTCTTAGAATAATTAAAAGAAATCAAATTCCAGATAGTTTTTCTGATCCTTGGTCACAGGAACAGCAGGTTTATCGCCAGCTGATGATGTGGGGACCGGAATCCGCTCGATTTCAACTGGTTTTGGAATCTCCGGGGGGCTTGCACAGCGAATTAAAGCCCAATTTACACCTTCAAAGAAAGGGTGTTGCTTAATCTCAGTTGCACCTCGCTTATAGGCTAACCTATGTTGTGGTTCTTTGACCAACAAACCCCTTATCAAATCTCTTGCGGCAAAACTTACTACTGGTGATTCTGGAAATCTCAAGGGTTGCCCTACGACATTGAAGAGTGTCGCTCGGTTCCCAGATCCTTTGAAAGGCGTTTTACCAAACAATAGCTCATACAAGAAGATCCCAAAAGTCCACCAATCAACAGCACTTCCATGTCCCTGACCTTTGATAATTTCGGGAGCCAAGTACTCATGGGTTCCCACAAATGACATGGAGCGAGCATTGGTTGGCTCAGCAATAAGCTCAGGCAATGGACTGACTTGGTTTCCCATTTCATTCTTCGGCTTGCGGTCTTTTTTGGATTTTGATGAAAAGAAGCGAGGTGAAAAACATGTTGTAGGTACCACACATGATGGCTGGATGCAGGAGGGCTCAATGCAAGCTGGTTGTACACAATAAGTTGAATTCTTTCGCAATGGTTCAGACTCAGGTGTGGACAACTTGACTAGTGTTGGATTGAAAGCACAACGGAGGGAAAGATCAAAGTCTGAAAGCATTATGTGTCCATCTTCTCGAACAAGAACATTTTCTGGCTTGAGATCACGATATACAATACCAAGCATGTGGAGATATTCCAAAGCAAGGAGAACCTCTGCTACATAGAATCTGTATGTTGAAGGCAAAATATCAAGGACTATCAGAATTTGGTTTCAACCTATTGTAATCAACTTACAAAGAAATAATTATCAAGCTAATCAGAAATCATCAAGATAGTTCAATAGATATTATAAGGAGGAATTTCCATACTTCACTGCTAGCTCAGTAAAATGCTTTCCTGGTTGTCTCTGTCTTAGTGTATGCAAATCACCGCCGGGGCAGAACTCCATCACTAAACATGAAAATTTATCAGTCTCGAAATGGGTATACAATGTTGGAAGGAAGGGATGGTCCAGGGATTGTAGTATTTCTCTCTCTGTTTGAGCTCGAAGAAGTTTCTTACGACTTGCTAAAGATGCTTTGTCCATCACCTTCATTGCAAAATAACACTTTGTACCATTTAATTCTGAAAGATAGACACTTCCAATATCCCCACAGCCTAATCTCTTCAGTAATCTGAAATGGTTCAAACCCAACACACCATCTTTCGCTCGGACAGCCTGTATGGCTTCCCACCTTATATCATTTGCCTTATGAGGTTTGTTGATACTACTACTTAAGCTGCTACACGTACTTTCATCGCTCACATCACTGCTTGTGCTACCTCTGCAAATACTGCTCTTACCACTCTCATTATAATCAGGATGATCACCAACTTTGGCACTTCCGCTAGTCTTAGCAAGGCCGGTGGCCCCATCACTAGATTTATCTGAAGCTGAATTAATCCCATGCTCCGATGCTTTCTTTTCTTGTTCACGAGAATCTTCTGGTGATCCACCACTCAGGGATAGACCTGAATCTACTTTCTTCGTCAAGGAATCAACGGACTTTAATTTATGAGGTTTTGATGGCTGCATACCCTCCGTGATTACAACAGAATTTTGTTTCTTAGGCACTATCCTTGGAGTAACAGGCGCTAAATCACTTGTCTTTGTGATTTGTATAGGAGATAGCCGACAAGAATTCCCTTCGCCAGTTTCGCTACCAAATGGTTTCCTCAGCTTTTCAGGGGAATGTATGACACTAGATTTTGAGGCCATCGAAAGATCGCAAAATTGTTACAAAGATTAGAGAATACAAATTCATTAGTTACCCCCAATCACGGATGCACGGTTACCTCCAGCAGCAATCCTAGTTACCTTCCCCTTCAATTTCATCACCCAAAAACTGATTTTTCCAACTGAAAGAACGGAAAAATATCACCTGCAAACAAAGTTTTCAATACATGAGTTAGATATTCATATAAACACACACACACATATATATACCCCTAAATGAAAATCTAAAAACCACAACCAGTAGCTTGATTTATACATCAAAAGTTCAGGAAACCTAGAATTCACACTGTATTCCTTCAGGTGATCCATTTATTAAATCTCAAAACCAAATCATTACAACAACCTTTTCAAAATTAAGCAAAGCACCATAAGACTCAAATTCATAGATGGACAATTCACCGGGATAAACCTCAGCATTTTCATCTCAAATCAAGGATAAACAGAATACCAAATAGGAAAGAACAGTGAAAAGTGGCTAAAAACAGAGAGAATTGCATACAGAACCAGATCATATCCAAAAATAAAGGCAACAAAGGAAAAAATTCTAACAATTTCATTGTGGTAAAAAGGAGAGCAGCTAACAACCAAGAAATGCAATCCTTCTTAGTCACCAAGATTGAAAGGGCCAGAGAAAAGAAAATGCAGTCATTTAAACACAGAAAAGAAAAAGAGAACATAAGAACAAAGTAAAGATCTCTCAAAGAAACAAAAGTCCTACCTTTGGATCAAAAATTCACACTAAGACCCATATGCTAAAAAAGACTCAGTGAGGAAATCACAAAACCAACTAAAAGCTAAGAGCAAAAAATAAAAATATATAGGTACCTGATATAGTTTGGAAGATCAGAAAGAGCTTACCTTCAGCAGTGGAGCAAAAACAAACCAACTTTCTCTCTCTTTGACTGACCAACAAACAATACAGATAGATTTAAAAAAAAAAAAGAAAAAGGAATTAATAGCTTCTCTTCCCAGAAAATATGTGGAGAGAAAGTAAAGAAAGGAAGACAGAAAGAGAAAGACTTTATGATTAAAAAAAAAAAAAAGCTTTAGAAAGAGAATGGGTTCAAAGAGAGAGGTGGGGTGGGTCTACCATTAAAAGCGAGAGAGAGTGAGAAAAGGTGAGAAGAGTCAAAGCTAAAGTAAGGCTTTTTGGGTGTTTCAATTATTTCAATGCTATTTATTTTGTTTTGTTCTTAAAAGAAGAACAAAGGTCTTAGAAAAACTTGAAAGGGGGCTCTCCAACCTGTCAATCCCTCTCATTTCTTCCTTTTAGTTTTAAGCCCTTCCTTTCATATATATATCTTTTATTTCAATGATTTTTTTTTATTAAGAAGTTTCCTTTCTCACCTTTATATTGTATTAGATATATTATATAAATTACAAGATCTAATGTATTCATTGTTTATTTTATCTTTTAATTATATGGTTACGAGTTTAACTTTTATTCAAAAACACTCATTATTGATCTGAATCTTCCCTTATTTTCATTATGCACATAAGTTCAAGTTTGGTTGAAGTCATATTCTTCATGAATGCCACCCCAAATGAGTGGTAATATTAAAGTTTTTATGCACAAAATTGTGTATATTTTCTTTTTCCAGTTTTAGGACCAAAGGCTAAGTGTAGGTTGGCCCTTTGATTGGGAGTCCTTTTAAAAAACAAGGGTGGTCCATGAAACGACAGCCTTGCTTTTAGCTTTATATGGGTTGTTATTGTTATAGATGATGAGGAAAGTTGGCCATATCATGGAGCTTCACTTAATTAGCTTATTATGAAGAAGATCTGACGGCTAGGATTTAGATGAGGTGGGCCCTCTCTAACTATTGCTAAAATTTTATTGAGTGGACAGTTATCTACTCATGTTTGGTGGGGGAGTGGGGTAGGAACTTTGCAAAACTTTTACTATGTTTTATATCTTTATTTTTCTCATTATAATTTTGCTACATCAAAAGAAATTATATTTTAAAATAACAAATAAGTTTTTGGTTTAATAAAACTTTTGTTATTTTATAAAAAATTATTTTTTATTTTAATTAATTTTAACTCAATTAATATCAGATTAACTCATAAACAACTTAAACTTAACACTTAAATATAGCATGCGTAAGAATAATTATGTGAATTAAATTTTAATATTTTATACTTTTACAAAATTATTCACCTTTAAAAATATTTTGTTATTTTTCTTGAAAATATGTCATTTTAAAGAAACTTCTCATTTTAACAATAAATATGAGTGTGACAAAATTTAATATTATTTAACTAGCCCAGGTGAAAATAAAATTAATATAAAAAGAAAAACTATTTAATTAATAAATTTTCTTAAAAATAATGATTATTGATATATATATATATATATATATATATATATATATAATTACTAATAATTGAGTTTTTCTTTTTCTTTTACAAATATTAAATTATACATACAGTGCTTGTAATGTTGATCTCTCTTTTACAAATATATTATCCGCTCATCATATCATCTCATTTCATAAATAGACATTTCATTTCATATTTTCTTTCATTTCTTATTCATTTGTCATCTCAATATCTAATACTGCATCTCACATTCAATTTTAAAATTTAATAGATTTCAAATGCTTATTCATTATCATCATTTTTTTTATCTTTTATCTCTCTACTAATACAACTCAGACAAATACACGAATCCAACTAACACATTAGTTTGGCACTCACTACCTCATCGGAAAAATCAGAAGCAAGTAGTTGCCCCCAGCGCTTATCAAATAGTTTGACACCCAGTGTCTCATCGGTATAACTGAAGCATTTTGGCACCCAGTGCCTCATTGACTCATAGTCGAAGTAACCCTGAACTCTTCTTATCCTATGGCATGCCAACTATATCCGTCTCTACTCGAACAGTTAATACAGTATTCATTACTCAATTTATCATCAATCAACATCTCAATCAACCAAATCAAGAATTCTATACATATATCATAGCTCATCACCACATTAGTATAATTCCACATTTCAAATAATATTTGATATTTTTGAATCTATTCAATTCAGTTATTTTCACATATAATCAATTTAAATCGAATCAATTCAGTTTATTTTTATCAAATAGTCACTTTATTGCATAGCATATCCTATTTTAGTCCAATTCAAAGTCAATTCCTTAATTTATCGAATTATACTACCTTCAATTCTATTTAATTTAATATTTTATCTCACCTTTTGTACCAAATTGTAAACAACGAATTTCAATTAAATATATTTACAATTATAATTTTAAATATATAACAATTTAAGACAAACATACCATATGAACTTACTTAATACTACCAACCAACAAATTTGTTCGTAAGAAATATTCTGCAATTTTTTCTTTTTTCCCAATTTTCCTTCATACGGTTTAATCCTTGATCATGCAAAGGAATATCAATGGCCGAATCTTGGAAGTTTTTAACAATGGCTTCTCATATTATGTTTTCTTATTTTGGTGGAATATGATGAATAAAAATAAAAATTGGTTTTTATTTTACTTAATCTCGCATAACTAATTAAAATTCTTTTAACATAAAGAAAGTTATCTTAAAACAAAGCATTACCATCCGCTACATTACCTTAGGGTCTAATTTCTATTTAGGTCCCTAAACCAACATTAATTATGCAATTTAACTAATAAACATCAATAGCGATTAACTTTTAAATTTTTACAATTTAATCATTTTTCTTTAATTAACTAACAAATCACTACAATTTCCAAATCAAACTTCAATACACTTATATAGTAACTCCGCAAATATTTAAATTAAATATTTACAAGTTTACAGAAACAAGGTTCCGATACTTCATTTTCCAAAACCACTTGACTTTAAGGACAAACCACTTGTACTTAAATATCCGTTCAATTAGCAAAAATTATCAAATCACAATTCAATAAATTACTATATTTTACTCATAAATATTAAATAATAATATTTACGGATTCACTCGTCGAATTTGTGGTCCGAAACTACTGTTTCTGACACCACTAAAAACGGGTTGTTGCAATATTAATCCTTGTAAATGTTATTTGTGAGTTGCTCGGGTATAATTGGCATGCCATAGAGTATAGAACTCTTTAAATTGTGTGTTATGCGAGTTGTTAAATGCGCCTGAGAGTATTGTAATGTAGTGCTTTGCGCATTCAAGAGGTTTGGTTGGTTAAGTTGTGCTTTGCATCACATAAATATGACTAAACATTTAATTATATCGTAACAAAATTTAAATATATACTCGTGTATCCAACATAACTTCCTACAAATGGTTACATGGGCTAGTAATTGAAATTTTTATTGTGTCTGTGAAACAATTAGAAGATATGTTGCTTTTGTAATATGGAACTAAGATTTTAATATTGTTATTCAAATATGATGCATGTGTCATTAGTGTGTTTGTCATTGACCTTCTATAATTTGTAGTAGTAGCAAATTAGGTACTTTCTGGCATTTAACGAGTTTGTTTTTAAGCCGTTTTAGGTTATTTTATTAAATTTTGAGTTTGTTTCTAAGCCGTTTTAGTTTATTTTATTAAATTTTCTGTTTCAGTAGTTTAGATTTAAATTCTTGCAAAATAAGTATTTTTATGCATAGTTTTGAGTTAGTTGACCTCTTCAACTAATACAGATCTTAAGGTAGTTTTAATGAGTAAATTGAGCATGCAGGACACCTATTTTCAGGCCCAAAAGCAATAGGAACAACAACCAAGTCGCAACACGAGTTAATTCTCTTTATTGGTGTTTATCGTTTTATGATTTTTGGTGAATACTGTTTAGACTTATTGTTGTAGAAATAATTTTAGTTTTAATCCATCCTCTTTTGGGTACGATCCCGGAGTACTTCTTGTACCTATTATACAAAACTATATTACAATTTGACTCGTATTGTAACACCCCTAACCCGCATCTGTAGTTAGAATAGGTTTTCAGAGCATTACCGAAGCTTATCGATCAAACACATTCAAAACATGTCAAAACAATTATCCTAAGTGCCCAACCAATGTACCCTTATTGGTACCACAATTATATCATCAAACATATCATCAAAGTATCATTCAAATCCAAATTATAAACATACCTAATTCCATCTATTTTGCCTAATTTATGAACTTAAACATTAACTGAATTTTACATGTTTATATATACATATATATACCAAACTAACATTATATTTATAACCTCATTTACAAACAATTCACAGAATAACTATTATTTAGACATTCTAGGTAAATGCCGACACATTTCAAAAGGATAAACATCACCACATTTGAGTTCGAGATCGCTGTTGGATGTTGAATCCGTGATCAAAATTAAGTACCTAACCTACGCACGAAAAACAAAACCGTACATTGAGTAAAACTCAGTAGTATTCCTATAATCCGATTATTTAAAAACAAAACAATATAACATACACAATTAAATGTTAAGCACAATTACATATTTAAAACCACATTTATTTATACAATAACATTAACCATTCAATACTAAAATCATGAATACATCATTTTATACTCCACTCAATTTCCATCAATTGTTATATAATAGTTTTTCACAATTTGATTCATATATCATTTAACAATAACATTACTCATTTCATATCCAATTCATGAATACATAATTCATGTATTTCATTTGCATATTTCAATTCACTATTTCATTTTCAATTCACATGCCGTATCAATCATAATACTGCTTTATTTAATTACCCCTATTAACACGACTCGGACTCAGACGGATACACGGATCCAACCAAACACACCAATTTGACACCAGTGCCTCATCGGATAATTCGAAGTAGTAAATTGACACCCAGTGTCTCATTAGTTAAACCGAAGTAAATTGGCACCCAGTGCCTCATCGAATAAATCAGAAATAATAAACTGACACCCAGTGTCTCATCGACTCGAAGTCAAACAAATCTTTGAACTCTTCCAATCCTATAGCATTCCATCTATATCTCACTTATCCCGATACAGTTAATAGGGTTCTAATTCACTTTTCAAATACAACGAATATTCATTTCAATTCAAATAATCAATATATTCAATATAAATATACCAATTCAATCCATTCAATCAACTTAAATTCAATTCAATGACAAAGTGTCAAATACTCACCTCAATATTTACCATATGCATTAAAAAAAGTCTACAAATAATAATTAGTTTCGGATTATAGAAATACAAACTAGAAATTCCAAGCTATCCCTCATCGACTTTATCTTTCCCCTTTTTAGTCGAGGGTTCCAGTACGACGTTAGCTATAGAATTAAAACAATTAAAATTCATCAATACAACACAATTCAATTTCATGTTGAATATTTTAAATTTTTACTCAATATTTGCCTAAATTTCAATTTAGTCCCTGACTAACTTTATTTCTTCACATTTAATTCTATATTTTCATTCAATTTCCACTTTAAACTAAATTTAACTCCCTATTTTCATTTAGATCCCTAAATTTTTAATTTTTACAATTTAGTCCCTATTACTCAAAATTTACAATTTATTCTACAATTCCATCCTTTTTTTTCATTTCTAATTTAAAAATCTATCAATTTAATCCCTCATACTAAAATTATTCAACATAGACAACACTTAAAACTCAATAATTTCTAAAATTTTGACATGGGTCGGGTAGTATTGAATACCGGGATTCCAAAAACATAAAAATTACAAGAAAAATGGACTAAATTGACTAACCAATTGAACTTGGAAACTTTGAAACCCTTGGCTGTGGCTTCCTTTCTTCTTTCCCTTTTTCGTTTTCTTTCTTTATTTCCTTTCTGTTTCGTTTTGCTTTGTTTCTTTTTAATTCATTCTTTTATTATTTTGTTTTTTATACATTAATATTTTATTATTATAAGATATATACTTAAATGTTAAGTAAATATATTATAATATATATATATATATATATATATTTTAACTTTAAATTTTATATTAATTTTCATCTTATGTCGCTTCATTTTAAGACAATGGTATAATTAGTTCTTTAGTCTCTTTAATTTTTCTTTAATCTATAATTCAACTTTCACCCTATATGTAATTTAGTCCTTATACCTAATTACTCTTAATTCATGCAAATTCACTTAACCATGTAACACCCTTTAACCCTAATCTGTCGCTAGAATAGGGTTACGGAGCATTATCGAACATTTTTTAACAAATACGAACAATCATTTAATACTATAACATACACATCATAATTTAATCATAATGTCCCTTTATTAAGCCATTGAGACCTAATTCATGTGTTAGAAACAAATCGGGACTCAATCGGAAACTCAAAAATTTTTTCATGAAATTTCATAATTTTCCTTAAGTGCAAGGTTCACACGCCTGTGTGGTCAAGGGACACGCCCATGTGACCTTATGACATGCCCGTACTTCAGACCATGTCCTAACCCGTGTAACTTCCTGACTTACCTCACACAGCCAAACCACACACCCGTGTGCTAGGCCGTGTGCTTCATATGGCTGAGACACACGCCTGTGTCTCTGCTCGTGTGGGAATACCTGAGCATTCTGTTTTAAACTTTTAATATGCAGGGGACACACGGCCTAATCACACACCTATGTGTAAGTTGCGTGTCTCACACGGTCTGGTCACACACCCATGTACCAGGCCGTGTAGACTCAAAAGGAGCCTTGTACATCAAGTTTACCAACCCTGCAAATCTTGAACAACAAGCAACTCAAAATCCAAATATTCAACCAATCCAAAACATATTTAAATACCGCTAAAATTTATCAAAATCATTAATCTAATGACTTAACCAATATACTTTCATAGGTACTTCACATATATTATTCAAATCAATCCAATTAAATACCATTTAAACCAACTCTAATTTCATACTAATTTTCTACTAAAACTTATCATTTGATAACCTTAGCATATCATATATAACTAACCATTCATATTACAACATCATTTACAAACATTTTCCAAAATGACAAACACATCATCCTAGGTACATGCTATTACTAAAAGAAACATACTTCACCACTTTGAGTTCAGGATCGGCTTTGGATATTGAATCAACGATTTGGCTTTAACCTAACCTGTGCACAGAAACAAACCGTACGCTAAGTATAAACTCAGTGGTATTTCTATAATCCAAATACTTTTAAAACAAAATAATTAAACATGTACATTCAATTCATACAACTTCCAAATCCACTCAATTAATTAATTCATATATAAATCATTATCACACATTCAATTCTCATCAATACCTATCTCAATAGCTTTTCTCAATTATGATTCTCATATTTATACTTCAATAATAATTTCCATTTCATGAATTCCATGATTCATGTTTCTCTGTTGTACAATTCAATTCATTATCCATTCTATTTCTCATACAATGTCATTCAATATCAAACTTATTATCAATTCATTCATTTACCCCTATTAACACGACTCGGACTTTGGCGGATACACGAATCCAACCAAAACACACCAATATGGCACCCAGTGCCTCATTGGATAATTCGAAGAAATAAGTTGACACCCAGTGTCTCATCGGTATTACCGAAGTAAGTTGGTACCTAGTATCTCATCGAATTTATCTGAAGTAATAATATGACACCCAATGTCTCATTGACTCATGGTCGAAGTATCCTTGAACACTTCCAATCCTATGGCACGCCAACTATATTCGACTCAGCCCGATATAATTAATAGGGTTTCAAATCACATTTCAATTTCCAATCAATACATATTTCAAATAATCACATATACTCATAATTCAATTCAATTCAATACTAATACTTACCTCAATTCCACTTACCATATATATAATAATAAATATAACAATTTATAATTAGCTTCAGATTATAGAAATACAAACTGTAATTTCCAAATCACTCTGTCAACTTTCTCTTTTCCTTGCTTAGTCAAGGTCTCTGGCACAACATTAGCTACGAAATTCGAAGCAATTAAAATTTATCAACACACAATTTCACGTTGAATATTTAAATTATACTCAACTTTTATCTAAATTCCAATTTAATCCTTAAATCAAAACTAATTCTTTTTTCTTACAAAAATAATTTCATATCTCATTCAATTTCCACTTTAAACTAATTTCAACTCTCTAAATTCACCATAAAACCCTAATTTCAAAATTCTCTCAATTTAGTCCCTATTACTTCAAAACCTATAATTTATTTTATAATTTAATCCTTTTCACTTCTAACTTAAAATTTTATAAATTTAAACCCTAATACTTCAAATTATTCAACATGAACAACTTCTACAAATTCACTAATTTTAAAATTTCAACATAAATCAAGTAGTATTTTATTCTAAAATTCTAAAACTCAAAAATTACAAGAAAAGAAGCTAAATTGACTTCCCAAATTGAATTTAAACCCTAAACCCTAATTTTTTTTCTTTTTCTTTTCTTTCTCCAATGCTTTGTTCTTTTTCTAATATAATAGAATAACAAATATCATTTACGTAACACCTCAAACTCGGCCTAGACGTTATGGCTGAATCTGGCGGCGTCACATGAGAGTGTTTTTAGAAAATCTTAGCAAGTTAAAAATCGTTCAGTTCATTATCGTTACTTAAGTCGTGAAATCTCCAAACCGATTATTAGGTGAACACATTTCATTATCCGGAAGCTAAAACATCATTATTTCATTAATCAATAGCTTAATAGTTTAAAAACCCAAAATAACTTAAAAATAGTTCAAGTTCAAAGATATTTTAATCCCCAAAATAAATATTTAAAAAAAATAGCAGACAAATAGAATGTTGCTCAAAAATCCATAAATGTCCAACAGTGGTCACCATCGAGCCCTCCGTCGCACCGATCCATCTACTGTTAAGGATTACCTGACAGGCAAATAAGCAAAGGGGTGAGTTTTCACAAACTCAGTATGTACATCCCCTCAAACAGCATCCATACAAATAGTTAATAGAATACAGACAGTTGGCCTTAGCCATGCAGGTATCGCATGCATAACAAATCAAATATCAGAAAATATGCCCACCAACCCTGCACACCATCTCCAACCAACCCAACATACCATGTGGGGATAAAATTGACCCACTCAACCCTACACACCAAGTATGGGGATATAATCAACCCATCCAACCCTACACACCAAGAGGTACCGTAAAACAGTACATAATAGATATATGCATCGTAGCTGCCAGATATAAGGCTAATCGCCTCTCAGACTTCCTTCTCTTCACAACAATACCAACCCAATGCAATGCAACATATATATCATGACATGCTTATATGTATATCAGATCTTATCAAAATCATGACAGAACAGATATACGAAATCCAACAGATACACATACTTATAATAACATGCTTTTGCATACAATCCAGTAATCAATCAGAGTATGGGGTTTAAGTAACACTTACCACCCCTACAGTCATGTCACAGTAGACTTAGGCGACCCGTGCAACCTTATAGAACATTTCAAACAAATTGGGCTCACACGCCCGTGTGCCCTACTCGTGTGGGCCCACACCTGTGTGGCCCACACGGCCCAACTTGGCTTTGCCCGTATGGATCACACTGCCTGTCCCAAAGTCTCACACGCCCGTGCGGCCTACACGGCCCAATTGGTCGAGCCCGTGCCTCGCACACGGCCTCGTCAGCCTCACATGCCCATGTTTGTCGCGCTCGTGTGGTACGCGCACGACCTAGCTTGTCAGTGACAATACCGAACCCAAAATCAATCACTTAAATCGACATCCTTACGAACTGCCGAATCCTGAAAGAAGGCTCTATTTACCTTCAACGAAGAATAGTGATTCCTCGCTGTTAAAAACTCGGTTAGTGATCCATAGATCCTTGAATATTCCCTAAACAGTAACTAAAGTCCTTCTTTAAACAAACTCCAAAGGAAAACACGTAACTCAATTTAAAGTGATACTTACCGAATCAACAGAATCGCTAGCTATACGTCTAAGCTTATCGAAAAAGAAGAAAAACAAAAGAGAGGGGAAGGAGAAAGATGATTTTCGACAGCAAGGTTTTTTTTGGGGGGGAATAAAAAAAAGACGGCAGAAAACAAAAAGAATGCCTTTATTCCAAAAAGAAAGGAATAAACCCTAATTTCTCTTAAAACCCTAACTCAAATTTCTGATAAGCCCAACTCTTAATTGCAACTTGCAGCAAAAATAATCCCATCATCACTGCAGGGAATCGAACCCCTGACCCTAAGCGTATTCCCTTGCCACTTAACCGCTAGACTAGTAGGCCCATTCTGTTAAGTTTCTACCAACAATTCCTTATAAGCCCACTGACCTAAAGTCAGGCTTTATTCAAATAAAAAACACAAAATTTAGCCCAAGTTAAAGCTTGAACTTAGGACCTCCCAAACACACCCCAGAGCATATAACCACTTAAACCAACACGTTTAAAGCAAAAAATAACACAGACCCAGTTGTTCAGTTATTTCCCTGCTCAATAATTACAAAAGCCGAAATCAAAGAAATTTTGGGGCGTTACAATTTACTTAAATAATAAGTAATTAATTAATTAATATATGTATTTTATTTTACCAAACGTATTCACTATTACAACACACTTGTCATTTATGGCTTAATTGCTAATTTAGTTCTTTGACTTTTCTCTATTCTATAATTAAGTTTTCGCCCTTTATTCAATTTAGTCCTTACACCTAATTAATCTTAATTCAAGTTAATTCACCTAACCAAAATCTAATTAATTACACAACTAACCTCGTAAATATTTTTAATAAATATTTACGAAATCGTTTTACGACAAGGTGGCCCGAAAATGTATTTTTCTATACCCGTAAATTTTGGATCGTTACAAACCAAAATCTAATTAACTACACAACTAACTTCATAAATGTTTTTAATAAATATTTACGAGTCTGATTTACGGGAACAAAGTCTCAGAAATACACTTTTCTGGCACCCGTGACTATCGGGTCGTTACACGTATACTTGCGGATATTGCAGCTTGATTATATATATTTGCAGCAATATTTCTAGTCCAAACATTCGTACGATTGGTGGTGGTCAATACTCTTTTATCTAAATACTCCTAATATGTCTATTGCATGTTTGTAATTTAGCATAATTATGCGATATTTTACTATACGCAGAATACCACTAAGTTCTAAAAAGTTTAGTGTTCGAGGTTTTAATTTTGTACGCATGTAATAGTTGAACCAAAGAGTTCGCAATCAAGTAGCATCACCAAAGAGTCTCCTCAAATCCTTATTTTTGTAAAGACATTACTTGATGTAACTTTGGCATGCACTTAAGATTTTGGTATTAGTCATTTAGCTACATTGGTTCTATTTTGGAACTTATTGGTTATCTGATTGATTTTGTTAAATGATTTTATTATTTGATTATATTTCAATATTTACATTTTATGTTTTTATGCATAATAAATGAATAATAGATTGAGTATGTCACTTTGGCGATCAATGTAACGCCTCGGATTCAGCCGAACTTTTAGGTTTGGTTTGTAATGCTATTCCCATGAAATCAAACTATCAGAAAAGGCAATTCTACTAAGTGTGAATTGATAACCCATAATATATGCATATTTTTATCCCATGCTTGGCTTATTTATGGATAATTTATCTTTAGTTTTACTGAATTCAATGCTCCTAATCTGTTAATTTCATGTTTGATACTCAAGAGAGCATAGGATAGTGAAAAGTGCAAGAAACGTGACAAAAAGGACAAAATAGGCTAATTTTAAGTGTTCCACATGGCCTAGGCACTTCCACACGAGTAATCCATACGGTCGTGTTAAACACACTGGCAGACACACGCCCGTGTGTCATGGCCATGTCGACTTAAAACCAGATTAGAATTGCACACGGCTTGAGCACTATCATACAGGTATGTCACACGGTCATGTCCCTGTCAAGACCTTTTTTAATTCTACTCGAAAAAGGCTAATTTTGGGTACTTCAAAGTCTATTTGAAGAGAGGAGAAGAGGATCAAAGGGGGATACGAAGAGCAGAAGGTAGAAAATACTCGAAGACAGCCATTAGAATCAGCTCGGAAGTAGGAATTACTTCAAGACTGAATATCTCCATTCAACTTCTACCAAAGTTTTTGGGTTTCCTATGTTTTGTTATTTTCCTAATTTTAAGATGTTTTCCCCTATTGTTATGAACTAAACTCCCTAAATACCTAAGGGAGATGAAACCTAAGACAGATCTTATTATTATTTGAATTATATGATAAATTCTTTTCTTATTCTTAGTTATGAGTTTTAATTCTTGCTTTAATATTCCAGGATATTAATTCAGGTTTTGATGTGCTTATTCAGTGGAGAAAAAGTCTCTACTTAAGAGTAGATCTTCCATAATTAAGCGGAGTTGCATGCAATCCTAGAGATAGGACAACATAAATCTACCAGATTAGAGTCAAATCTAATAAGGGAATCCGTAGATCGAGTTAATGCGACGATAGGGGTTTTAATTAGAAAAAGATTTCAATTAATCAACCTAGAGTCAGTTGTTTTTTGTCTCGAGAGAGATATTAACATAAGCTAAGGATTTCTACGGATTAAGTCAAGTGGATAAATCATCTAATTCAGAAGTAATAAGTGAAGTCTAGGTGGATTCTTCCTTGGGTATTGACTTCTCTATCTATTTTCTAAAGCTGTTTTCCAACTTTAATCGCTGTCGCATTCTTAGTTAATTAGATAGTTAATTTTAGTCTAAAAACATCCTTTTAATTTTTAGGCTAGATAATAAAAGGATAGTAATTACTAGTACTTTTATTCCTTATGGATACGATATTTTCGGTCTCACCATAACTATACTATTGTTCGATAGGTGCGCTGACCTTAGTGGATTTTTTTAGTTAGTTTAGCGACCATCATGAATTCCACAAGCAAGTCGTGCATAAAAATGGAAGACTTTCTGTACTTAAAAGATGTTATCGAGAAGGGCATTTAATAAGGACATCTCCGCTAGTGTATTGGAAGGATAAATTGGGTCAAAAATGCCTCATGCCCTATGGGAAAAAATTGGTTATGACGTGCCATTGGTATGCTAAGTGCCTTAGAAGCAATGGCAAAAAAGACACCCTAAGAAAGGTGAAAGGTGAAGCCAATAAACTTTCACTAGCAAAGGTGGTCGAAGAAGCAAAAATCGCATGAAATATGCCAAAACTCATGGGACACCTAAAAAGATATCCATTACTACCACCAAAGAAAACCCCGCCTCTTCAGAATATGAAAGCTTTGATATAAGTCCCTACATATTTTCTTCATATTTTTCCTATTTTGCCATTAATGAGTTTCAACAGTTGAGATTTAAACATAAGAAATTGATCTAATAGATATTATTTATCCCAAGATGATTGATCAAAGGGTCAAAAATCAACCACACTTTCTAACATTTCTCTCTTTTTCTTTTCAAATAACAAATTTTTATTTTAATAAGACAATACGGGAGAATTTTCATTGTTTAATTTTCACTTACAAGGTGTTATTTATAAGCTCCTTTACAATCAATTAGTAAATGTATTACATTTAATGAATTAAGTTTTCTTAATTACTCCATTTAATGATCTACTGCTTATAAATGAAGTAAAGAGTTTTATCTTATTACTTTAATATGTTTAAAGGGTTATAAACATCCATTTAATGTATTTACAACATTCCCCCTTAGATATCTTTTAAATAAAAATGTGCCTCATTAAAACCTTTATTAGGAAAAGCCCTATGGGATAAAAACTTAATGAAGGAAAAAGAGTACACAATCTCCTATTATAAGTTGCCTCGTTAAAAACCTTTACCAGGAAAACCCAGTAGGACAAAACCTTAGTTAAAGGAAAAGAGTACAATGTGTTTTAGACTCCCTCTAATGGAAACATCACATTATATCTTTGAGTCAACGCATTCCAAACTTGTTTCATAGTCTTTCAAATGTTGAAATAGGCAATACTTTAGTAAAAAGATCTACCAAATTATCACTAGAACGAATTTGTTGAACTTCTATGTTACATTTCTTCTCAAGATCATAAGTAAAGAATAATTTTGGTGAAATATGTTTCGTTCTGTCACCTTTGATATAACCACCCTTTAATTGGGCTATACATGTTGCATTATCTTCGTATAAGATAGTTGGCATATTTTCCTGTAAAGGTAAATTACATATCTTCATGACATGTTGAGTTAATAACCTTAGCAAAATACATTCTCGGCTTGCCTTATACATTGCAATTATTTCAACATGATTTAAAGAGGCAGCAGCAAAGTCTACTTTGTCGAACGCCATGATATGGCAGTACCTCCAAATGTAAATAAATATCCTATTTGAGATTGACATTTATGTGGATCCGATAAATATCCAGCATTAGCATAACCAACTAATAGGGATTTTGAATCATTTGAATAAAATTTCATTAAGAAATTTTACCGATTACAAGTTTCATTTGATGAAAAGGACCAAATTGTACAAAGTGCAAAAGTTGAATTCTAGTAGCTAAAGGTACCAAATAGCTATGGGATTCAAAATTGGAGGTCCTTATATGGTAAATATACCATTTAAAAGAGTTAGTAGATAAGGATGACTAGTCATCAATGGAATTTAGCAAATTATTAAGGT
This sequence comes from Gossypium arboreum, assembly GCF_025698485.1. NCBI lineage: Eukaryota > Viridiplantae > Streptophyta > Magnoliopsida > Malvales > Malvaceae > Gossypium > Gossypium arboreum. The sequence goes on along the minus strand of NC_069070.1, from coordinate 108,246,172 downwards.
TAATTTTGGAAATTAAGAATTAAAGTAATATTAAATAAAAGAAAAAAAATCTAATATCATCATTATCATCATCTTTCCTAAATAAAAAGACATGGAAACCCTAGTTATGGGTGTTGAGTTCAAGCAAGTTATTTTGGCTTAATTAGGTATGAATTATTGTCCAATTTTTAATGAGTTTTATGTTTCTGATATCGTAATAACTTAATCTAGCTATCTCGGGGATTAATTTGCAAAACTATAAAAGTACTAGGGTTTTTCCATGGATGAATATAGTTGAATTATGAAGTTTTATGGTAGAAAATGAAAGATTGTTGATAAATAAACAACTTTTGTAAAGAGAACTTTGATGAAATTATCATTTAGGGACTAAATTGAAAAGATGGAAAATTCATGAAAAATTTCTGAATTTTATGAAATACCTGGGATGTTATTGTTATATATGAAAATCGTCTAGGCTTGGAATAAATATTTAATTGTATAAATTTTCTTTTCCAAGCGTAAGGACAAAATCGTAATTAATTAAATGTATAGAGGTAAAATAGAAATTTTGCCAAAGATATGTATTGGATTGAATTGAATATGAATTGTATTAAATTAAGCTAGATTCATTTGTATAGATCCCGATAGACCTAGTACAGAATTGGATCAAGGAAAAAAAGTATCGAATTAGTAGCCTTTGTATTCACGAACATTGTCGAGGTAAGTTTGTGTAACTAAATTGTATATTTATATGTTTTAAATCAAATATATTTTTGTGTATGATTTGTATAATATGCCATTTATAAGTATTGATCGCATATTCGACAAGTACTAAGTCTCGTTTGAACCTAAGGAATTCGATGGATACAAATGACATTGTCATTAAGGGTTCCCAATTGGTTGTGGTCCTGCATGTGTTACGGACACACCAAAGCTCTTATGAGCATCCCGATATTTGGCTCTCATGAGTTTCCCGTTATTTGGCTATCCGGAGCTTCCCGATAATTGGCTCTTATGAGCTTCCCGATTAATGCTCTCCAGAGCTTTCCGATATTGGCTCGCATGAGCTTCTCGAATTTGGCTCTCTTGAGCTTCCCGTTTATGGCTCGTATGAGATTCCCGATAATTGGCTCGCAAGAGCTTCCTGTTATACAACTCACATGAGCTTCCCGTTATGTGGCTCGGAAGAGCTTCCCGTTTGCATGCTTGTATAAACATACAAGTACATGAATTGACGGATTACAGATTTGTACACTTCGTGTGCACTACCCGTGTATCCATCGATATTATGAATGATTCAATAGGCAATATTTTGTATAAAAAAATGTGAATCTGATACGAACTGTTATTCGTGTATGCCTGAAATACATGAAAATAATGTTACTTGATGTGTTGATAAAGAAAATGAAATGAAAGATACGTGTGTACAAAACTTGCCTGATAACTCTGTCCATTTGTGATTATGAATTACATGACTAACATGCTTGATGAGGATATGTGTTTAAGCATTTGGCCAAATTGGTTTGAGCATGTTTAGTTAGCTTACCTTAAATGTGAATTAAATGGTAAGTTAAATTTCATGTTAGACGAACTTACTAAGTTTAAAAGCTTATTCTGTTTTATTTTTCCCTGTTTTATAGTAATTCGGAAGCTCGTTTGGGTTTGAAGCTTGGCGAAAATATATTACACTATCCATCGGCCTTGTCGGTATATATATATAGTAAATCAATTTTGGTTATAATGGCATGTATAAGTCAATTTGGCCAAATGTTGAAATGTAATGGTCTTGTTATGGTTAGTTATTTGAATGGCTTGTAGGTTTTTGCTTGTTATATTTTGATATGTAAGAATATTGCCTTATCAAGGTTGGTGTGTATTTTGGTATGGTTGAATGATGGTTAATTAATAGGCATATTGAGGCATGGTTTGAATTGGTATATTTGGCATGATGATACATATTTGTATTTGGTCAATTTGGTAAATATGGTTATTAGAATATATGTGGTGATTTGTTGTGTATAAGACATGATTTTGGCTCATTTGGTTGATTTGTTGTGGTTTGTTGATGTGTTAAAATGATGTGTCTAGGTTGATGCCAATTTAAGTGATAAATGTGGCTTGAAAATGGCTTATTTTCGTCCACACAGGCAGAGACACGGGCGTGTGTCTTAGCCATGTGTGACACATGGCCATGTGACACGGTCTGTGCCTCCTGTATTTAAAATTTTTCACAATTCAATAGACTCAAAATTCATCACACAGCCTAGCACACGGGCATGTGGCTTGACTATGTGATCTAAATCAAAGAGCTCCCAAACTAGGACACGGGCTGGGACACCGTTGTGTGTCCCTATTTTGAATGCCCACACAGCTTGAGACACCGGCGTGTCTCTTGACCATGTAAAACATATGGCATGGCCACATGTATGTGTGTCCCTGTATCATTGAAAAATTTTAGTATTTTTTAAAAAAAACTTTGAGTATCTAATTTAGTCCCAACTTGTTTCTAATGTGTATTTTGGGCCTTGAGGGCTCATATAAGGGACATTATGATTGATTTCTGATATAAATGTTATATGATATGAATTATTTTTTATTGATATGTAATCTTCGGTAATGCTCTGTAACCCTGTTCCGATGACAGGTATAGGTTAGAGGTGTTACAAATGGTCCCTCTGAGATATCTAAATACATGTTTAAAATTTCATTCCAATGTCTACGTGTTGGAAAAGAACTAAATCTTGCTAATAAGTTTACAGCAACAGTTATATCAAGTCTTATGTTGTTTGCAAGATACATCAATGCTCCTATGGCACTTAAATATGGTACTTCAGGACCAAGAAACTCTTCATTATTCTCGCAAGGACGAAATTGATCTTTATTCACATCTAACGATCGTACAACCGTTAGGGTACTCAATGGATGTGCTTTATCCAAATAAAATTTCTTTAAAATTTTTTTCGTATAAGTTGACTGATAGACGTGAATTCCATATTTTAAATGCTCGATCTACAGGCCAAGACAAAATTTTATTTTTCCAAGATCTTTCATCTTAAAATCTTTCTTTAAATAATTTTCTGCATTTTGAAGCTCATCAAAAGTTCCAATAATATTTAAATCATCAACATAAATAGCAATTATCACAAAGTTTGATTCAGAAATTTTTATAAAAATACATGGGTAGATTGGATCGTTTTTATAACCTTCTTTTAACAAATATTCACTAAGACAAATGTACCACATACATTCAGATTTTTAGTCCATATAAACTTTTTTTAAATCTGATTGAGCAATTTTATCGGGAAACTCTATATTCTTCAAGGATTTTAAATCCTTTTGGGATTTTCATATAAATTTCACTATCAAGTATACCATACAAATGGGTTGTAACAACATCCATTAGATGCATGTCAAGTTTTTCACATACTACCAGACTAATAAGGTATTTAAACATGATTGCATCCACCACAGGAGAATATGTCTATTCATAATCAATGTAGGGCCTTTGTGAAAATCCTTGTGCTACAAGTCATGTTTTATATGTTACGACTTCATTTTTCTCATTTTGTTTTCGCACAAATATCCATTTATATCCTACTGGCTTTACATATTTAGATGTTTGGACTATAGGTCCAAAAACCTCACATTTAGAAGATGAATTTAATTATGCTTGAATTGCGTCTTTCCATTTTGGACAATCTTTTCTATTTCTACATTCCTCAATAGATTTAGGCTTAGGATCCTCATTTTCTTTTGCTATTTCAATAGCAACATTATAAGCAAAATTGTTGTCGACAACTATTTTTTTCGGTTCCATCTTTTTCCTGAAGTAACATAACTTATTGAGATTTATTCGTTATCACCATTTTCAGGTACTTGAACCTCTTCTGGGGTTTTTTGATTAGTTATATCTTTGGCCTCTTTTTGGGCACTTGCCTCCACAATCCATATTGAATAATTGCTCCTTTTCTTTTACGAGGATTTTTATCTTTGGAACCGATTGGCCTTCCACGCTTCAGGCGTAGATTACTTTCTTTTGCACTAACAATTTGCTCTGTTGGGATATCAATTCGTATTGGAGGATTTTCAGATGGTACGTGAGATTTTGTAATTCTCTTTAGGTCAGCAAATGAATCTGGCAGTTGATTAGCGATGTTTTGCAAATTTATAATCCTTTAAACTTCTTGTTCACATTGACTTGTGCGAGGATCTAATTGAGATAATGATGATTCATTCCATGTAATTTCTTTTACCAGTTTTATTTTCTCTCCCCCTAATGTTAGAAATGTTGTTTCATCAAAATGACAATCAATAAATCATGCAGTAAATAAATCTTCAGTTAATGGTTCAACATAATTAATTATAGAAGGAGATTCATAACCAACATATATTCTCAACCTCCTTTGAGAACCCTTCTTTGTGCGTTGTGGTGGAGTAATTGGGAGGACAAATTAGGTCAAAAATGTGATTACATCCACCACAGGAGAATATGTCTATTCATAATCAACGTAGGGCCTTTGTGAAAATCCTTGTGCTACAAGTCGTGTTTTATATGTTACGATTTTATTTTTCTCATTTCATTTTCGCACAAATATAAATTTATATCCTACCGGCTTTACATATTTAGATGTTTGGACTATAGGTCCAAAAACCTCACATTTAGAAGGTGAATTTAATTATGCTTGAATTGCGTCTTTCCATTTTGGCCAATCTTTTCTATTTCTACATTCCTCGATAGATTTAGGCTCAGGATCCTCATTTTCTTTTGCTATTTCAATAGCAACATTATAAGCAAAATTGTTGTCGACAACTATTTTTTTTTCAGTTCCATCTTTTTCCTGAAGTAACATAACTTATTGAGATTTATTCGTTATCACCATTTTTAGGTACTTGAACCTCTTCTGGGGTTTTTTGATTAGTTATATCTTTGGCCTCTTCTTTGGCACTTGCCTCCACAATATTATCATATTGAATAATTGCTCCTTTTCTTTTACGATGATTTTTATCTTTGGAACCGATTGGCCTTCCACGCTTCAGGCGTGGATTACTTTCTTTTGCACTAACAATTTGCTCTGTTGGGATATCAATTCGTATTGGAGCATTTTCAGCTGGTATGTGAGATTTTGTAATTCTCTTTAGGTCAACAAATGAATCTGGGAATTGATTAGCGATGTTTTGCAAATTTGTAATCCTTTAAACTTCTTGTTCACATTGACTTGTGCGAGGATCTAATTGGGATAATGATGATTCATTCCATGTAATTTCTTTTACCAGTTGTATTTTCTCTCCCCCTAATGTTGGAAATGTTGTTTCATCAAAATGACAATCAATAAATCATGTAGTAAATAAATCTTCAGTTAATGGTTCAACATATTTAATTATAGAAGGAGATTTATAACCAACATATATTCTCAACCTCCTTTGAGAACCCTTCTTTGTGCGTTGTGGTGGAGTAATTGAGAGGACAAATTGGGTCAAAAATGCCTCACGCTCTATGGGAAAAAATTGACTATGGCATGCCATTGGTATGCTAAGTGCCTTAGAAGCAAAGGCTAAAAAGACACCCTAAGAAAGGTGAAAGGTGAAGCCAATAAACTTTCACTAGCAAAGGTGGTCGAAGAAGCAACAATCGCATGAAATATACCAAAACTCATGGTACACCTAAAAAGATATCCATCACCACCACCAAAGAAAACCCCGTCTCTTTAGAATATGAAAGCTTTGATCTAAGGGTGTTAATTAAATATAAAGGCTTTGATCTACGTTCCTACACATTTCCTCCGTATATTTCCTATTTTGCAATTAATGAGTTTCAACAGTTGAGATTTAAACATAAGAACTTGATCTTACAACTATTATTTATCCCAAGATGATTTGATCAAAGGGTCAAAAATCAACCACACTTTCTAACATTTCTTTCCCTTTGTTTTCAAATAACAAATTTTTATTTTAACAACTTAATAAAGTACATTTTACCTCTTCTATCATCCCAACAATAGCAAATAACTATCCCTTCCCATGTCTAACATTTCATTCCTTTATGGCTGTCAGATTTCAGAATATTTGAGTATATCAAATATGATTCTAAAAATATTCTATCCCTAACTTTAAGGCTGTACAGTATCCCTGCAATTATTTTGTTTTCCTAACATAAAGTTACCTTAGTTAGGTTAACTATGTGTATAAATATGTACGTAATCTCTTGTAGAAAATATAATAGAAAATATCTTGTATTTTCACATGGTATCAGAGCTTGTTATTTAGCCCGATTTCTGAGATTTTTTAGCCGGTTTCTTTAGCCTGTTTTTTTTTTTGACTCCCAACTAGTCCTCAAGTTTATAGAACTTGTACAGACACAACATGACTGAATCGCAAGACCAAGAACAATGGGAGGGCTCGAAATTTCGTAAACAACTCAAACCCAATGAGTGAGTTTCGAATATCCAAGTAGCCTCTGAGCTAACTGGAAAAATTATCTGAAATGGTCCCAACTGGTTCGTACCTTCTTGAAAGGAAGAGGAAAGTGAGTCACTTACTCGGAATGGACCTAAAGAAGGGACCCTAAGTTTGATGCTTGGGATGAACAAGACTCTATGGTAATGTCTTGGTTATTGAACTCTATGATGCCGTAAATCGGTGATACATGCATGTTTCTTAGCACATCCAAAGAAATATAGGAAGTCGTGAAGCGACTTATTCTAAAGTTCGAGATGTTGCTCAAATCTATGAAATCAAGACTAAGATTTCATCCATCAAGCAAGGATGTCGATCAATCACGAGTATTCCAATCATTGCAAAGTTTGTGGCAAGAGATGGATCATTACCAGCATTTCGGATGAAGTGCAAGAAAGATGCAAGACTCTAAAAAGGTTTGTTGAAAAGGATCGAATTTATGATTTTCTTCTTGGATGAATGTTGAGTTTGATGCAAGAAGAGTTCAAATACTTGGAAAGAGGAACTACCATCACTAAATGAAACAATTGCAATTGTTCGTCTGAGGAAGGAAGAAGAGGAGTTATAGTGGAGAACAATCAAGTGGATAGTTCAGCCTTGGTTACTAATGCAAGAATGAGAGGAGATTTGGCCCGAGCACCAACTAGTGAAAATAATAGACAGATAGAACGTACAAAGTCTTTTAACAAGGATTCGCATGGTGCACCTACTGCAAAAGGCTCGTCACACTAAAGATGATCTTGGAAACTCCATACGAAACCATAGACAACAAACAAAAAATTTTCGAAAAAAGGTGGACAATCAAAGGGACAAGGACGAGCAAATACAACTAGACAGACTAGATGAAAAAACAATTCTCGTGAATTACCTATTGAATTCAATAAAGAAGAAATTGAGAAGTTAAAAATTTGTTGGGATCATTGGAAAAACTTCTTCAACAGTACTTGTAGTTTGGCCTTTTCGGTATATCCTCTCCTCAAAGTTCTAAAGTCTCAAATCAGATACCAAAAGTTCTTGGGTCATTGACTCAGAGCTACAAACTACATGACCCACCTCACAAAAATTTGTTTCATATACACCTTGTTCTAGTAGTAGAAAAATAACGATGGTGATGGTTCTGTAATCACGTTGGCAGGTCAAGGTGATATTGTTATAAACAAAAACCTTACTCTTAAAAATGTCCTTCATGTTCCAAAATTATTTACCCATCTTTTATCCATTAAAAAAATTACCAAAGACTCTAACTGTAAAGTTATTTTCTATCACAATCGGTGTCTTTTTCAGGAACAGAATACGAGGAGGATGATTGGACATGCTAAGGAAATAAATGGCCTATACTATCTTGAAGAATCCAGTGAAGAAGTTAGTATTCTAAATTCCTCACATTTATCTCTCATATCCGAGTCTATTAAAACCAATAAAGACCAAATTTGGCTCTATCACCTTTGCCTTGTTCACCCATCGTTTAGAGTCCTTAAAATTATGTTTCCTTCACTATTCAAAGGATTGACTGTTGAAAAATTTCATTGTGATATCTGTGAACTTGCAAAACATAAACGTACCTCTTTTCCAGTAAGCAATAAAAAAGCATCCACTCCTTTTACTCTTGTTCATAGTGATGTTTGGGGCCATCCAATATTTCAAATATTTCTGGAGCTCAGTGGTTTGTATCCTTTATTGATGATTGTACTCGTGTGTCTTGGATTTTTCTTTTAAAACAAAAATCTGATGTTAGGTCTGTCTTTCCAATTTTTTACAACATGATCAAAACACAATTTGGGGTCGAAATAAAAAGGTTTAGGTCAGACAATGCCAAGGATTATTTCAATCAATTCCTCTCAGCATATTTTCAAGAAAGAGGCATTCTACATGAGTCATCTTGTGTTAGTACACCCCAACAAAATGGTGTAGCTGAAAGAAAGAATGGTCACATTTTAGCCATTACAAGAGCCCTATTGTTCCAAAAAAAAGTCCCTAAACAATACTGGGGGAAGGTTGTTCTAACTGCTACTCATTTGTTAAATAGATTGCCTACAAAGGTCATTGAATCTTAAAGTCCTATGCAAGTCTAGCAAAATTTTTTCCTGATTTCAATACCTCCAGTAATCTTACTCCCAAAGTATTTGGCTATGTCGCCTTTGTCCATGTTCATTCTCAAAATAGAGGGAAATTTGATCCACGGGCTGTCAAGTGTGTTTTTCTTGGATATTCTTCCACTCAAAAGGGGTACAAGTGCTATCATCCAACCACAAAAAAAAAATTTGTAACAGCTGATGCTACTTTTGCTGAACAAGAAAATTTCTTCACTCGTCCTTATCTTCAGGGGGAGATCTTATTCACAGAAGATAAGGACAAAGAATTCTTTCTTCTTGACATTCCAGCTCCTGTCCAGCAATCAAACACTTTCACTCAGACCTTGCCTGCTACCCAACCTGCCCAACTTGAAACAATGACCCCTATACAACATGAAACTAAGCCTAGTACACCCAAATCACCAAGAGGAATTCAGGACACTACTCGTCTCACATCTTGGTTTACTCAAGGAAGAAGGCACCAGTGCAAGTTCAATCATCTTCTTCTCTATACGACCGAGGTAATCTTGAACCTACTTTGAATTCTAATACTACTGATTTAGATGATTTTCCCATTGCTATTAGAAAGGGGACTAGAGCTTGTACAAAACATCCCTTGCACCTATTCATGTCTTACAAAAACTTGTCCCATAACCACAAAGCCTTTCTTACTAGCCTAAATTCTATTTCCATTCCTAAAACTGTATTTGAGGCATTAGAAGATGAGAATTGGAAAAATGCCATGAAGGTTGAAATGGAAGCTCTTGAAAAAAATAAGACATGGGACTTAGTGAAATTACCGGAAGGAAAGAAACCGATGGGATGTCGCTGGGTGTACACAGTGAAATATAAGTCAAATGGTTCTTTGGAGAGGTACAAAGCAAGGTTGGTTGCTAAAAGGTACACTCAAATGTATAGGATAGACTATCTTGAGACATTTGCCCCTGTTGCAAAGATGAACACTGTAAGAGTGTTGCTGTCACTAGCTGTAATGACCCGAATTTTACCGTTACCGAAAAAGTATATTTTCTAGTCTCCGTTTCTGAAAAAATGGATTCGTAAATATTTATTAAAAATATTTACGATGTAAAATGAGTGGTTAATTAGAGTTTAATTAAGTGAATTTAATTTAATTAAGAGTAATTAAGTAAAAAGACCAAATTGAATAAAGTGTGAAAGTTGAATTATAGATTAAAAGAAAATAAAAAGGACTAAAAGGGCAATTATACAAAAAGTATAAATTGAGGTGGTTTATCGTGAAGAAAATCTAAGATTTTTTTATGTTTAGTATATTATTATATTATTATATTATTATATAATAAAGGTACTTTATGTTTTAATTATATTATATTATATTATATTATATTATATTATATTATATTATAAATATAAACTAAAGAAGCAAGTGAAAGGAAATAGAAATGAATGAAACGAAAGCAGAGCAGGGGAGAAAAGAAAGAAAGAAGGGAGAAAAGGGAAAATTGAAGGTTTGAAGCTTTAAGCTTTAATAGGTAAGTCAATCAAGCCCTTTTTACTTAATTTTGATGTTTTAGAAGTTCTAGAACAAAGTTTTGATGAAATTAAGTTGATATTTTGAAAGTTATTAGATTTCTAGATATTGTCCATGTTAAATAAAATGATGAATTAAGGGCTAAATTGATAGAAATTCAAGTTAAAAATGATACAAGGATTGAATTGTAAAGTGATTCATAAGTTTTATGCTTTAAGGACTAAATTGAAAGAATTTCGAAATTATGGTTTTATGATGAAAAATAGATAATTATGTCTAAGTTTGGTTAAAAATTGAGTAGAAATAAAGTATGAATTAAGATAGAAAAGTAAGTGAATTTAGTTAGGATTAAATTGAAATTAAAGTAAATCAACATTTTGTACTAAGACTATTTTGGACAGCAGCAGTAGTCTAAGTTTGAAAAATCGCCAAAAATTTTAGAAATTGAATTATAAGATGAATAAAATATGGAATTAAATCTTATTGAGTCTAGTTTCTTATATAATAAATGTATAAGCAATTGAATTGTAAATTATGAGATATAATGAATTTTGTGAGATAAGGTCAGAATGAATTAGGGTTTCCCTGTTCTGAATTTGGAAAATCACCAAAAATTGAAGAAAAATAATTATAGGCTTAAAGTTATGTGTTTAGAATCCATAATGAGTCTATTTTCAGAAAAAATCAACGGGAATATTATTCGAGTTCTGTACTGTGAGATAATTAATTTTTAGTGAAGAAGGGACGAAATTGTCAGACAACAGAATAGGGGCGAAGTTAAAGAATAAACTGTACTTAATGGCTAAACCAAAAATTCTGAAATTTTTATTGTAAGAAGATTTGTGAGTCTAGTTTCAGGAAAAATTAGTGGATCTTAATTTAGAATTCTGTAACTCAAGATATGAATTAGTAATGTATTAATGATTATGAATTGTATTAATTTCATAGTCAATGTGGTACCGGAAATCTCGGCTAAGAAAGGACAAGACAAAGTCAACGGGAGTTAGCTCAAAAATTACGGTTTGTATTTCTATAATCCGAACTCAGACATTATTTGTTATATTTATATACATATGGCAATTGTTAGTAATTGAATTATGATGTTTTACAATTGAAATGGATTGATTTTAGTTTGCGATGAATTTATTGAATTTATATTGATTGAAATTATTTTGATTGAAATTATATTGATTGAATTATATAATATATATAATTTATGTAGAAATTTGAATATTGAATGAATGTTATATTGAAAAATATATTGATTGGAAATATGAGGAAATTGATATGAATATATGAGATTGTGATATTTGAATATTTGGTATTGAAAAGTGAATTGAGTTGTATTGAATTATGAATTAATGTGCATAATTGAAATATATTTGTTGAATTGAATGAAATTGTATGAATTGTGAAAATGGGTAAATATGTGTAATTATCGGAATGGGATATTGATGAAAGAATTATTAAATTGAGAGAGTGAATGAAATACCCTATTAACTAGTCGGGCTGAATTGGATATAGTTGGCATGCCATAAGATATGGAAGTCTACGGGAATTTGCCGGCTTTACTGATCAGGCACTTTATGTGTCGTATTTTAGGCACCTCGTGTGTCGTATCAGGCACCTCGTGTGTCGTATCAGGCACCTCGTGTGTCGTTTTAGGCACTTTATGTGTCGTATACTGATCAGGTACTATGTACCGTTTTAGGCACAATATGCCGTACTGGTGTGTTTGGGTTGGAATCCGTGTATCCGTCAAAGTCCGGGTTTGTTAATAGGGGTAAATAAGTGAAAGATAAATCGAATAAATTTGATTGATCAAGCTATTGAAATGAAACGAGAAATTGAATTGAGAATTGAAAATTTAGATATGAAATTGAAAATATGAACCAAAGGTTCATGAAATGATTGGAGTTCGAATTGATGATATATGATGCCATTTGATGAATTGAAATGTGATTTGAGATATATGAATCGTATGTATATCTTGAAAGCTATCGGGATAGTAAGTTGATATGATATAAATGAAATTGACTGTTATTGAAATGAATTAAAATGGAATATGATTGATAAGTGTATAGTTGAATATAGTTTAATGATATTGAATTGTGAGTAAATTAAAGAAAGCTATACCGAGTAGTAAGTGAAAGAATGGAGTAAATAATAATGGATTTAGTTAAGAATTGAACAATCATGTTATTGTGTTTATTATATGATTTGTATAAAATTTATATGGTAAGTAGTTGAAATTTATCTATGAATAAATAATTGAATAATTGTAATTGTTATTATGATCTTAAGTATTTGTTATATTATTAATTGTTTGGATTATAGAAATACCATTGAGTATACCATACTCATTGTCTGCTTTGTTTCCGTCTTGCAGTTAAGTAAAGATAGTACCTTGAATCAGCATCCCAAGACGATCCCGAATTCATTAAGGTAAAGTATGTTGAGTATTGATAATGGCATGTACCCAGGATGTTTAATGAGAGTCATTTAGGTTGTAAAAGTATTGATGAAATGAGTAAATTATGGTTGGCAACGGTATGTAGTATGAATTTTAAAATTTACTAAAAATTCGTAGTGATTCTAAATTAGTCCCGAATTGAAATTACTGTTCATATTGGACCGCGAGGGCCCATTAAAGGGACGACATCTTAAAACTAGGATGTGTGTGGATATTTATTTTAATTAATGACCGGAATTGGACTGTACTGACTAGTAATGTCTCATAACCCTGTTTCGATGACGGTATAGGGTTAGGGGACGTTACACTAGCTGCTAACCGAGGCTGGAAATTACAGCAATTTGACATCAAAAATGCCTTTTTACACGGTGACCTTGAGGAGGAAGTCTATATGGATGTTCCTTCGAGATTCGGTCCAAATACGTGATGTAGTTTGTAGACTAAAAAGGCTTTATATGGACTAAAACAGTCCCGAGGGCTTGGTTTGGAAGATTTACCAAAGTGATGCTCAAGTTGGGGTATAAACAGTTAAGGAGATCATACTGCTCAGTAAAACATTCATCTTCGGGGGAGTGACCGCTTTAATAGTCTATGTTGATGATATTATTGTGACCGGTGATGATCTAGAAGGAATGGAGAAGTTAAAAATGCCTAGTAAAAGAATTCAAGTCAAAGAGCTAGGTAAGTTAAAATATTTCCTTGGTATTGAAGTGGCACACTCTCGGAAGGAATATTCATATCTCAAAAAAAATACATAGTTGATTTGTTGACGAAACAAGCAAGTTGGGTCAGAAACCAGCAGAGACACCCATAGAGGTGAACCACAAATTCGGAGATGTATTAGAAGATACAGAGTTGATAGAAGGTCATATCAAAAACTTGTGGGGAAGCTTATTTACTTGTCCCTTTCGCACGGATATTGCCTAAGCAAGAGGTGTTGTAAGTCGGTTTATGCACAATCCTAAGGAATCACATCTTAGTGTCAGTATATCGATTCTACAAGATTTAAAAGGTATGCCGTGCAAAGGAATCTTATTTAAAAAGAAGAAAATTTAACCCTTGAAGCCTATACCGATGCAGATTATGCAGGATCTATGGTTGATAAAAGATCAACCTCTCGTTCTTGCACTTTTCTAGGAGGCAACCTTGTGACTTGGAGGAGTAAAAACAAAAGTTGTGGCTAGATCTAGTGCGTTTGAATTTAGGACAATGGCTCTTGGAGTTTGTGAGTTGTTATGGCTAAAGGTTATATTGGAAGACTTGAAGATCAAGTGGAAGGTCCAATGAAGTTGTATTGCGATAATAAGTCTGCTATCAATATCGCACATAATCCAGTTCAACATGATCGAACGAAGCACGTTGAGGTGGGCATGACATTTCATAAAGGAAAAACTAGACAAAGGCTTAATTTGCACTCCATTTGTGTCCACCGATGAACAACTAGCAAATATACTTACCAAAGGATTGTCAGGAAGTTGTTTCAGAATTAGTAAGCAAGTGAGAATGGATGATATCCACTTCCCACTTGAGGAGAGTGTCGATTTGAATATTTGAGTATATCAAATATGATTCTAAAAATATTCTATCCCTAACTTTAAGGTCGCACAAGATCCTCGCAATTATTCTGTTTTCCTAACATAAAGTTACCTTAGTTAGGCTAACTATGTGTATAAATATGTATGTAATCTCTTGTGGAAAATATAATAGAAAATATCCTGTTTTTTCACAATGGCCATGAGTAGTTTGCTAACTTGGACAATTTACTCATCTACTCCTTTACTTGATTACTCACTTTCAATTTAATCCATACTCAAATTTTCCAATTTAAAATTTTATCATTTTTTATGCTTCCTTCGGATGTCTAATTAATTCCATTAATATTATTGGACAATAATGACTTATTGTCTTGTACTTATATTAAAAAAATAGAACCTTTATCGACCCAATAAAAATTAATCTAAACTACTCAATAAAAATATCCCAAAATAGAGAGAATAAAGATCTCAAAAACTCTTGGCAAAGTATGCAAGTGAATAGCCTTTATATAGGCAGTGCAGCTAAGACTTGAATATCCTTATCTTATCATCTTGAAATTAAACTTTGTATGATATTGAATTAATAAATTAATATTCCTTAATTTAAAATCGTTACAAGTCTTTTAAACCTCTCCCTTGGTTGGTTGGATGATTTTCCAAGTGTTTTCTTTAAAATATTCAAAAACATTCTTCTCTTTTGTGTAAATTTATTTAGTTTTATTTTATAAATAATCCCTACTTTATTTCGAGTTACAAAAACATTTATTACAAGTATATAAATTAATTTGTTGTCTTTAGTTTATTGACTAAATTTTTGTGAGTAATATGTGAAAATAATACACATATGAAAATATGTTTGTCGAATCAATTTTAAAAATAACATAATTTAATTTAATGAATTTAAAATTATTGTTTAATGATTGAAATTTTAATTTTAAAAAGTATATTAAATAAAATAATCAAATTAAAGTACAAAATTAAATCCACAACTTTTGCAAAGTATAAGGTTTAATAGCAAAATTTATCCATAAATTTACAAAAGATAATTTTAACAAATATTAAATTATGAACTCTTTCCACCACATCATTCATGATCTCTTTCCAACTATTTAATGACATTAATTTCAACAATTTTTTTCATGTCATTAACACATAATTTTGATTTTTTTATTCGAAACCTTGAACCCCGAATCCCAAACCTTGAACCATGAACTTGGGTTCAAGATTCGAGTTTTGGGTTCAGTTTTCGAGTTTCTGGATTTGGGTTTGGGTTTTGGTTAAAGATTTTGGATTCGAGTTTGGGGTTCAAGGTTAGGAATTAAGATTCATTATTTAGTGTTTGAGGTTCAGGATTTATGGTTCGAGGTTTAAGGTTCAGGCAAAGGCAAATCTTGGGGGACTAGCAGGGGCCCCACCCCTCCTCCCAAATGTAAAATTGCTATCTAGGCCTTTAAAATGTTTGAAAAATTTTAAATTAGTAAAGGTAAAATTACACTTTAGCCCCTTAAAATTATAAAAATTTAATTTAATCCTTTAAAAATGATAGAGATATAGACTATAAAAAATTAAAATTTCATTCGCCCCCCCTAAAAAATTGTTTTGCCTTCGCCCCTGGTTTCAGGATTCAAAGTAAAAAAAAAATTGTCAAAATTATGAGTCAATAACATTGAAAAAATTGTTGAAATATTATTAAATAATTAAAAATAGACCATAAATAATATGGTGGGAAGGATCCATAAAATAATTTCGTGAAAGAAGGAATATTTTTTTCAACCAAAAACCTCTTAAATTAATAACAAAAATATTATATTATAAAGCATAAAAATTTAGATTCTATCACAAACAACCATCTCTCAGCAACCCAAACTCTCAACCCAATCATTTTTTCAAATGTCTTGGACCGACCAACCTTTTATATGGTTTTTAATCTACCTTATTTTATAAACATTATTCTAAAATATATTTGTGTTAAAATTTTCAATTGAATTAATTTCATATGCTTACTTCTTATGCAAATTAAAATCAATAAAATTTTATTTTAAAAAAATAAATTTATATTCAAATCTAATTCATTAGAGTTTTGTAATTTATTTACAACGAATTATCTTCCTGTCCTCTTGTTGTATACCTTACACATGTCTATCTGATAAGGCCTAATCAAATCGCTAGTAGATGACCAAACCTCATATGGGTTTTGAGTTGGTAATTATTAGTGTATAACAACAATAATTTTGAATAAAATATGAATATTTACAATATATTATTCAAACAGTAAGTAAAAAATTTTAAACTCTTGGAATGAAAGAAATGATGAGTATTTTTTTGTTGTTAATATACCATTCATTAATCATATGAAAATTACATGTTGATCTAAACTAACGATGTCTAGATTGATTATAAATAAATAAATAAAAGTAATAAAAGAGGACCCCAGGATTCTTTTCAATTAATTATTGTTGAGATGTGAACAAAACAATATTTTTCTCAAATTTCATAAATTTGATTTGCCAAATACCTAATTATGCCCCCCACTACACTGTTTCATTATCTAGATTTTAGTCCTTTAGTCGCATAGGGTAAGTTCAAAGAAATGTAAATTTTTGGACTGGCCCATTTGGTTCTATTGTCAATTTATCAACCTCCATTAATATATGTTATGTTTTACCCTGTTTTGTCTTGCTTCGTTGGGATTATGTTGAGTGTTTTGACCCGCCAAAGCCTATTATATTTTAGTAGCAAAATTCTGTTATTCACAATACAGATGATGAAGAGTTGATGAGGTGACACGAAAATCAGGATATAAATTTTAATTATATGTGTTAATAAAACTACACGACCCATTTCATGAGTATCTAAGAGAGAAACATGTTTAAAGATGCGCGTGTGTATATATTTTTTTATAGAGTGTATATATACTATAACTTATCTAGAAAAGCGATCTTCTCCTTTTTTAAACCTAAGCTTTCGATACAAGTCACACTGTATGAAGCTCGTACATTTTCTAAGTTTCATCTTTTTACCTACTTCACCGGCCAACATCAATAATAGGTGTGGTTAACATGAACTTACCCTGTGATAATACTATCCCAAATCACCGACCTTTACATCTCAAAAGTTACTCTTCAGCCAACAATCAACCTTACAATCCGTTGGACCTATACGGTCAAACAAACCTTGCCGCCACAGAAAATACTGTGGCCACTCTCCTAAAGAATTTTCCCACCACCACCATCAGGAATTCAACCATACTGCCGTCATCTGATGATCAACCCACACCTAACTTGAATTCTAATTCCGAACAAATCTTTGAACTCTAGGAACAAATGAAATGATGAAGGAACGGCTACAACAACAATAAGAGCAGAATTGGCAACTGACCTTACGATCACCCCCCAATTTATGTAAGAATTGCGAGCAACCCGAAATTCCCCTCAAAAATAATGAAGAAGCAACCTCTTCTCCTCTTGGTCACCAGCAAAAGCATCCCGAAAAAACAATCTTCAAATTTTGCTACAAACACTACCAAATGGAATCCATTAAAAAACTACGAACCTTATAGTGTATAAAATTAGATGATGGAGAATGGAAACTTTCTCCAAATAACCTTATGGCTTCAGATATCACGGTTGTAGACTTACCACCCACCTTTAGACCTCTCAAAGCGACCCACATGATCACTAGTTAACAATACAACAATTACATGGATATCATGTGTGCCACTGATGTGCTTAAATGTAGAGTCTTTTTGGTAACCCTTGCAAATCATGCAAGGTATCAATCTCTATTCTCTAGGTTAATACACACTTTTGAACAACTACCTCGTCAATTTATGGGTCACTTTGTATAATCCTTAAAAGCCCCACAAATATGCTTTTAGTTAAGCAAAATAGAGGCAAACCTCTTAGAGAATACATTCGTCATTTTAACGTAGCAACAATGGTAACCAAAAACTTAAGTGATGAGTGGGCAACCCAAGCCTCTATATCTGGTGTAGAGCATGAGTACCTAAAATATGCTTTAACAAATGAAAAGCCTGATAAACTTTACAGTTTGTATGAAAAAGCTAACATGTACATGGAAATAGTATAAATAGTACGGTCAAAACACACCTCACCCACATCATGATTCAACGTAGGACAAATTCGACTGTCCCAGACGAGGTAGACCTAGAAGTAGAGACATACCAGCGTGAGCTTTTAATTCAGAAGTCCACGTGGGAGGAACGGTTCCCTCAGTCATCTCAATCCATGAAACATCATGAATCAAACCAGTTATCCTGGAGGCTAAGCAAGTAGATAGAGCTTCGTATGAAAGGTTTTGACTCGAACGCCCCTTTAAATGCTTCCAAAGCTTCTATACTTAATCAAGTCAAGGGGCAAGGAATTCTTAAGCAACCACTTCCAATGAGGTCCAGTCAGTTAAGGTGACTGTCCTTTGAGCATTGTCAATTCCATAATTATATTGGGCATTAGACAAAAAAAACTGTGTCTATTTGAAAGACACCATTGAAAGTGCAATTCGACATGGTAAGTTGAAATAGTTTATAGGCCAAGACCTTCAACAGCCTCCTCAACACAATCCATGAGCTTCCTGAAGAGGCAACTAATACAAATCCTAAGGTAAGAAACCTATTAGAGGGAAGTAATGAAGAATGGACCCCTTCAAAGTCAAAAAGAAAAGCTCACTTACAGAGCGCTATGTAGATACGTACATCAATGAAAAAACCTCGCCATTTGGAATCCTAGAATGTAAACTTCGATAACAAGGATGAAATGCTGTGTTGGATGCTTGTGCAACTAACCCTCTAATAGTAACAGTGACAATAGCTAGATATCAAGTCAAGCGAATTTTGGCTAATAGGGGTTAAGTGAGTTACCCCACTTTGATCCTGTCCAAACCTAATTGGAGAGGGTCATGTTTGGATGATTACAACTTTCAGACATTGAAATTTTAATTTTATGATTAATAAGTTACTGGTTTAGTAACAAGAATTATAAGGTTGGTTTTAATTTTTGAGGGGGAAAAAACCTTTTAGGCTTGTAATAAATTGTGGTTAGGTGGTCCAATGGACATTGATATTGTCTGGAAACGACAACGAGATTGTCTTTGTATTCTTACATTATAGCATTTGTTTCTTCTATTTTCTTTCTTGCTTTGTGTCTCATATCTCATTCTTGGATCCAAGACCACATAATCATATCATTAAAGTGTATGACAAAAGTAGTGTACTGATCCATCTATATATATTATATAAAATATTTGCAAGTTATAAAACATTGAACGAGATATAATCATAAAAAAACAAGAGAACTCTAAAAATCAAAGTCCCTTTCACTATTACTATATTAATGGGTTTGTTTTGACATTTGTTCATTAATTGTATTTTTAATATAAATATATTCTTTCTGCCCTAAAAAAATCCACTGATCTAATCACTGTGCTAATAACCAATCAATCATTCATCAGAGAACTGATGCAATTTTACTGTTTTTATGCCACTAAAAGCAAAGCTGATGAATTGGCTACTTCATAAGGTTAAACCACGGATCCTTGTATTACAACTATATATTAATTCAAGACCAAAAATGTAAAAAGCCCATCACCAATAATCTATCCCTCTCATTACACATTAACTCACAAAAATCCATTTTTTATATATCTATATGTGAATCATACCATCTGCCCCTCCAAATCCCATCCATGAACCAAAAGATGAGAAATGAAAAGGATTTGCTAAGAGGAAAGAAAATCTCCTTGGATTAATAGAGAATCCATTGCTCCTCTCATCCTTACTAACCATATTAAAAGAATCATGAGAGCTCCGTTATCACGCGTTCACACTTGTCTTCTAAAATCTTCACTGCTTCAGTAAATAGAACTTCAGGAGGTAATGCTCCAGTAGATTCAATGGTGACTAGAAAAGGGGAGAAAAACATATTAATCTTAAGCTGTGCCTAACCTTAAATTGGTTTGAAATCAATGAAAATATATTAATCAAGCAATGGCATTAAAGAAATCTAGAACTAATTTTGACAACACATGCAGAAGACAGAGAGTAGCCCCACATTACTTACATATGAAATGATCTTTAACACGGCGTAGTGCCACACGTTTCTCCCAATCGTCACCTCTTATGCATTCTCTGCAAAGTGTGCACGCACGTGGCCTTGCTACAGTTGCCCTTCTCCTACCTGCTTGGCAGCCAAATTCTTCATTAGGAAATGTACCTAAAACAATATCTCCTAACTTCACATGCTAAAGCATATCAAGCAGAACCGGTCAGCACTATCACATAGCTACTGACCCCACTATTAGAGGAATATAATCCACATTTAGTAACGGAATACTGGAAAACCCTTTTATAGAGGAAAAAAACATAATTACCAAAATTTACACCATATGGACAACAAATCATAATGAACAGAAGTACCTTTTCCAAGATCTTCTATATCAAACACATTAACAGGGCATTTGCTTTTGAGTTCTTCAGCAAGGTCATCTTCGATATCTTCCAATAATACAACCTAAATATATAAATATATCACAATACTGTAATAATATAGAATCAAAATGAGATAGAATAAACGAAAGAAATGAAGAAGGTTTAGAAAAGAAGAAATCTACAGTTACAGTCTATCCTTACCTCAGGAAGCATCCGATACCAAGCAGTGGCCACTGGGGACCACTTGGCATGTGTTTTCCCAATGCCTTTAACAGCATGTGCTTCCAGTTCAATTTCCTAGCAAAAAAGTTGGAACTTTTAGTACACTTGAAAAACTTCATAAGGATTAGATTAACTTCTAACAACTTCAAAACGGATCCTGAACTAATGAGAGCAGTACACAAAACCTTCTTAATCTACTAGCACCACATTTAGCTCACGAAGAGATTTTTTTTAAACCTAAGGCATGATCTGCCATCTTGACATGCTTTATGAGCAGTTTTGGAAACAAACAAAAGCATGTAAAATATACCTGTCCAGGGCCAAGTTTAGCAATAATAATATCTGGATACTTAGGGATAATGGGGTTCTTGACAAATTCTGGAACCGTCTCTTGACTGCAACCGAAGTAAGTGTATGTTTCAGGCTTTGATGATGAATCTGAAGTTGCATTTCTTGTTTCCTTAACCAGTTCACTCCCATTAGGCAACCACTTTAATGCATCCGATTTAACTGCATTATTATACATTATTAGGAACAAGGCAAAGCTATAAAGGGAAGAGCTATTAATTTCATTTAAGTAAAAAGGTTTCATGTTTCACTGATAAAGCCCAAAACCGTACCTGTAATACGTGGACTACCTCTTTTACACTGAACATGGAGTTTGAAAACAATGGTGTTCTTTTCATTTGGCTGATCATTTTCTACAATTGAAAGAGACAAAAGTAAAGAATTACCAAGTGCCCCAAGGGTAAACTCCATAAATTCAGATAAACCATCAACCAAAAAAAATGAATTAAACCTGAAAGATAATCAAAAAGCCTTGGGTCAACACGGATTGGAACGAGGCCCAACCTATGAGCAAGAACTTCATCTTGGATTATTGATGTGTTGTTTGCAATGAGAACTTTTTCAATTGCCATTGTAGGAAGCTGCAAGCATAATCAGTTCTATCAGTACCAGCACAGACAATATGCTGCAAGCTAACATAGCTAGCATAGGATAGGATGCAATAATGTCATTAACATAGCATATGTTAGCACTGAAAAGAGGTAGACCAAAAAGTCACAGACCTCAGCTATAAGGATCCTCCTGAATGAATTGGCAATAGCTGCATCAATACCGATCATATCAAACTCAATGTCATCTTCATTGAGTCGAACCACTTCAACTCTAAAGTTGTTAGAGAATCGATCAAGTCTTGAACTATTATCAATTCCCATCGATGCATAAGCGCCAGAATATTGAATACTCTCAGTCTACAAGCAACAAAAGCCCCCAAAACATAAGACGTTTAATTATAATACAAAAAAAGAGACCCCCAAATTTCAGAACCTTAAGAACAGAACAAGACAGGTGATACAAAGAAACTAACCCAAACCCAAATAAGGAAAAAGGCTCCAATTTTTTAATTACCCAATTAAACAACCCCAAGAAACCAATGTTTCTTAACACTCCATATATGAATAAAAGAGTGCTCATGAGAAAATTTCAACTGAAGATGTGTGCTTTAGGGGATAAAAAAAAGGGGGTAAGAGAGAAATACATGGATAGGGGCGTCCTTATTGCATGAAACACGACTTCGTTGGAGTTCAAGGTGCGGTGGAAGTTGACCCATTGGCACATCTGGCAAATCCCAGATTGAAAATTTCTTCTTTTCTTCTCCTGCCCCCTCTGCCATTGCTTTGTTGCTTAGATTTTGCTGTTAGGAATTTAGGGTTTAAATAGAAACTGAAAAGAAAGGGGTTTTAGCTATCTACACGGTTGAGGAGAAACGCTTATTAGGGTTTTAGATAATCCTCAGCCCTCGCAACGCTTAATACATAATTGGTCATATAATATTAATAAACACTTTATTTATTTATTTATTTTAGTAGAATTTAAAAAAATAGACATTATTTTTAAAATTATTTCATACATTGTTTTTGAAGTATTTTAGATTTCACAAACAGGTTAAAATTTTGATAAATATATTATAAAATGTAGTAAAAATTAAAAAGTTAAATAACATTTATTATACTTTCAATTTTTTCACATATCAAATCAAATTCAAAAAAGTTTGTAAGAGAAATATTTCAGGTGTTTTAATTATATTAAATAAATTATTGAATTTGTTGATTGAGTCTAAACTTAATTAGTATGAGTATTGATGTCAATGTAGGAGCACATGGGTTTGAATGCGTTAAAGCGCATTATCCTCCTATCTATGAGTTAAGGAGAGGTTATAAGTAGTCCTAAAGGTATTTAATCGGTTAATCGACCAGAACTACCATTAACTGAATTAACCAACTATTTTAAATTCTTAACCGTTAATCGAACCGAGTTTTTTTAGTTAGTTCGGTACGTTAACGGAAATTTATATATTTTTTGTTAAAAGAAGTATAAAACATATAAAAAAATTAACCGAATTTAATATATGTAAAATGTATATAAAAAATAGAAATTTTTGGTTGATTCGGTTAATTAACCAATTTCGAAACAAATTAACCATTAACCAAACTTTCAAAAAATTATTAACCAATCCCAACCGAATTAATTCGATTTTACCTGAATTTGCACACCTCTAAATAGTTCTAAGCATTATATTAAAAAGATCTGATATAATCAAAAATATAATGAGATTGTTAAAAATAAATAAATTATTAAATTTTAATTATATAAAAAAAGCGTAAACTATAAGATTGGTTTTATTATAATCTAGTAATCTTACTTTTTAAAATAATTGAAATAAAATTGCCTTAAAAAAAAAAAAATGTTGATGAGCTGAACTATTATTTTACCTTGATTTTTCAAACCCAATTAACCCACTTCTAAGTAGTTTACTTTTCTCAAAAAATAAAAATAAAAATAAAAAATAAAAACAAGACTGTTCAGCATTTTAGTTATCCTTATATTATGGTCTAAAATTGAAATTGATGTCTATTTTAAATTTTAAAATGTTAGTATTATATTAATTATATGCTTTAATTAGAATATTAAATTATCAACATATATGTAAATTTTGAAAACATTGAAGAATTTTTACACCCTTTTAAGCCTTATTTATTGGTAAAGAAAACGACGACTTTCTTCATAAAATGTGATTATCAAAGTTTGTTTCTTATTCAATAATTTCATAGTTTATTCACCTAATAATTATTTAAAAAAGAAAAAAGAAAAGTGGAATGGGGCAACTCAATCGATTAAAAATTTAAACAAGGATTTGTGGTTAATTAGAGAGAAATTAAGGGTATTCAGTTATTTAGTTTATTATTTAGCATGTACCCCCATGTTGCATTTTAGTTTTTGCTTTCCATTTCTACTAAAATTTAAAGAAAAAGCCATACAGATTACATTGTGAAATGGGATCACATTTGATAATCTTAAAGTGTAATTTCGTTATGACTTTAGATTACATGTATAATTCAAATTTTGGAAGTAATTTAAATTATAAACATAATCTTAAATTTTAAATCAATTTACAAAAATATTAAAAGGACTAAGCTTGCTTTTTAAGAAACTGTAATCTTAAATTCCGTCAACACTTGACTCATATTTGGACCAAATAAACTAAACAAAAATAATAATATAATATATCAAATATTCTACCATAACCGTAATCTGTCCTAGTTTTACTCAAGGTTCAAGATTAAAAAGGCAAAATAACAGTCGTTGCTAAAATAAATAACAAAATTAAACTAAGAAATAAAATGAAAACAAAACTTTGATTAAATTGTAAACATTCATGCAGTCATCCAGTTTTAGTTCTCAAATCACCGCATGCTGTAAGCATAATGGTACCAAAAGAAGCATCATATTCCACTCTTGTCTTCCTTTGGTTGCTTCTTTTTCCCCCTCATTGCCTTTCTCTTCTCTTCCCTACAACATGACCAAAGATTTCAACAAGGTTTCCCATCATATTCACCATAAACCAACTTTTTTAAAAAGGATTGAGACAAGCCATATCTAACCTTGCTTTTGAGATTTCCTCTTTAGAAGGAAATTTTCTTTTCCTCTTTTTCGATGTCGCTGCCAATTCTACCTTCCCATTTTCGCTTCTGTCCCGGTTTTTCAATGTTGGTGGTGATTCAACCTTTCCGTTTCCAGATAACCCTTTCGCCTTTAAGCTCTTCATTTTCCCTTTCGGGCTTTGTTTCTTCATCTTTTGTTGTTCAAGCTCTTTTTTGTTGTCCTCATCACTATGGATCTCCTCTGGCCTCTGGGTTTGCTCTACTGTTTCTGAACCATCAGAACTTACAAGATTCTTCTTTGTATTGCTCATTTTCTTCAACTAAAGAAAGTCAAAGAGGACAGTATAAACAATGGGCAAAAGTGTTTGGAACTGAGATCACCTTAGGGTGAATGACATTATGTAATTTACGTTTGAAATTTACCTTTGCCACAAAAAAGCCGTCCATATTATGTACATGAGGATAAAACCGCCTTGTGTTTTCTAAGGATGTATGAAACCGATGCTCCCTAAATCGGATATATCTGGTTAAAGGAAGGAAACAACGTTAGATAAAGAAATCAGTCAGGTCCGGGAGAATGTCAAAGAAAAATGATCATTACCCTGGACACCCAAAGTCGAGTCCACATGGAACTACTTTGACATCTCTCTTCTTGAGTGCATAGTCAATGACAGCTTCATTCTATAGAGATACAAGTCAAAATGAGAAAAAGACTGAACAAAATTCGAATGGTTGGAAAACCAGAAAAGCATTCCTTAAACAAACCTCTGGAACCATCATGGAGCATGTTGAGTAAACGATGTATCCGCCAGTTTTGGAATTTGCATCAACCATATCAATAGCAGCAAGTATCAATTGCTACAAACCAAAAGATTTGTGATGGCATGAATTAGTCTCTTAGCATATGCAAGATATAACAAAAGAATCAATTTATCTCCTTTTCTGCTGACTCTGAACTTAGGATGATTACTGTAGTTCCAAAATACAACCAAAAAGGCAAAAAGCACACCGAAAGTACGTACCTTCTGCAAATGGGCACATTTTTGTATGTCATCTAAACTTTTAGAGGTTTTAACGGATGGATCTTTGGTTATAACCTACACCATAGAGTAGAGATCATTAAATGCAAGCACAAAGCAGTGAGCAATACACCAAATGCGGAATAAGGTTAAAACAAATGCTTACTCCTGTACCACTACAAGGGGCATCCAACAACACTCTATCAACCGAATTCTGACCCAAAACCTTGGGAAGCTGAACATTAACACAAAAGCAAAGAATTAGGATTCTGTCTCCTAAGTGTATAAGACCCTCGAGAAAATATGAAGGACAAGTTTATGCACTTTGTTTTTAACCTACAACTCATCTGAGGCACCCAGAAAGAAGCACTTAAAGAAAAAGGAAAGAAGCAGGATTCAACACTTTGGCTCTGATTGGTATAAAGGATGGAAAGGAGTGAGAATTGAAAAATTGTTAGCCTAACGGTTAAGCTACAAAGTAAGAAAGTAGTCATGAATACAATGTGATTAACAAAGTATCCATTCTCACTCCTCTTCATCCTTCATACCAAGTAAAGCCTTTATGCTTTTGAAGCTCTTGAGCTTGAAACATCAACTCATCAACTTATCATGATTAGTACTGCATTCTCTTAGAGGGGCAGAAAGATGCTAACCTCCCTCCCATCATAGTTACAAACTATTGTGTTTGTCACTCCCATACGATGCAAATTTGCAGTAAGTGACTTCAGCCTTGTTTCCTTCATTTCATTTGCAAAAATTAACCCTGGCCACAATATCAACAAAATATTAGAAAGGAATTTGGAAACAATAGTAAGAGACATATTGAACAAAGAGCATATCACCACTATAAAAGGATAATTATTTATGCTTTATTCAACCAACTCAACCTTCCAAACTATATATTCAACATGGACAAGCAAATTAAAAAGGTAAAATAAAACAAAATAGAAAATCACAAAGAGTCCAAAACAAAATTCAACGGTTTGAATGAAAAATAGACTAACATACCACTATTTTTCATGAGAGCGGCAACATAGGTTGTTTTACCACCAGGTGCAGCTCTGCAACGGGCACAATTATAATCAAAAGATGAGTTTTATACTTTTATTTTTTTATGGCATGACTGTATCTGGAAAAAACAAAAGAAGCAATTTAACATTATCTAATATAAATGAGCACGACAGGCACCATGGCTACCAAGTGAAGGAACAAACTAGTAGTTGGAAGAATGTTTGGGATTTCACAGTAGTCCAAGTACACACCATATAGTGTGTAAATGCATCCATCTGATTAAACATCTGGACTTTGAGTTTAAGGTTGAGGTTGAGGTTGAGCTTATACAATATATATAACTGTAAACAGTAATGAAGCACCTTAATGCAGTTAATGTCTATTAGTGTCTGACCCCAACCACAAACTCATGTCAGTGTAATCTGAATTTTCTGCTTAATTATATGGATTAGCCTCAAAATGAGTTACAATGTCAAAATGGAATATCTGCAAGATTGCAAATCTTATAATCATGTCAACCGGAAAAAAAAAGCATCTCTCCTAGCACAGATCTGCAATACGGATATTGCAGAACATTATAAACTCCCAACATCAGTTTCCTAAAATACAGCTCACAAGGAAGATTTTCTTCAAAAAATGAAATCAACAAACGAAAAGGCAAGGCAATGATAACAGCATGGAGTAACTCACGCCATATCAACTACTCGTTCCTTTTCCTGAGGAGCAAGAGCCATAACAGGCAAAAAGGAGCTTGCACCTTGTATCTGTTGGAGAAAGAAGATAGGTAATTGGAAGTGCCACAACACTTACTTCTACAAAACAATTAAAGAAATAGAATGGAAAATGTATAATGAAAGAACACATACATAGTAAAAGCCAGCCAAATACTCTGGAGTGGCTCCAATAGGCACATGTGAATTATACACCACCAATCCGACCTAAAAATTGAAAATCAGCATTCATTATGCAATCCATTAGAAATAGAGGTCTCAGATAAATGAAAATTTAAAACAAGGTAGTTCTTACTTTTGACCACTTGCTTAATTGGTCTAGTTCTACTCCTCTTTTGGAGAGAGTATCAGCTAGATCCCTCCTGCGAGTCTGCATTTTGAAGGAGATTATAGATATAGTTGAGCTGAAAATGCACAAATCAAAGATGAAGACAACAACAGAGAAATGTATATTTACCTTTAAAGTGTTTGCCCTGATACATGTAGGTCGAGGCTTTTCAAAAGCTTCAATAAGTTCCATGAGTTCCACAACTGGAAACATCTGTAGAAGAGATGGCAGATTTAATATAAAAATTGATCAATAAAACTTTTTTAAAGAATAACCCTCCCCCTCCCTTCCTTCAAAAATGGGAAGAGGAAGAAACATGCAGTGCAAAAAGACAAAAGTATTGCAGACAACGAAAATTAGAACAAGATGATCATTACATCCACCAAAACCCCTATGAGGAATTCATTGTAGCCATAGTATGAACGCAAATCCCTTTTAAGTTGGTCAACATAATCCTTCCTTGTGTTTCCCTCTTGCCTCAACTCCTTAAAATTTGAGAGCACTCGAACAACTACAAATAAATGACAAAACTCTTAGCAAATTATATGATAAATGGCTAACCATGAGATAGAACATTAGCAGAAAAACCACTGACTATCTTTTATTCTCATCTGAAGATTTGCAAGATCAGGTGGACGTTGTTGCTCTGCTTCCAGTTCCTGATCGGTAACATGAAAGGAAGGAAATATAAGTACCTTCACAGAATTAAATTAGTAATAACAGGAAATAAAATCAAATTCAAAAGAAGACCTCTTTTGTTGGCAATCTAAACTCATCAGACTCTTCTTTAATGTTCAACTGCATTTCTGCTTGTGCATCTGCTTCTTCCCTCTCCCTTTGTTCATCAATAGCCCTTGACTTCTCCTCAATATCAGTTCCATCTGAATCGGAACCAGAACCTGATGCAGAACCTGAAGCTCTGTCTGCAACATCATGATACAACAATGGTAATCACTATGAACCAGATGGCACGAAGTGCAGTGAAAGTTATGAAACATGCTAACATTTCTACCATGCTAATGCAATGGAAGCGATGTTTGCTAGGACTCTTATATGTCACTGATATGATTGAGTTCCATTTATCCCAAGTTTTTAATTGCATGGGTGGCAGGCACCCACATGCCAATGTCCACTTTCATGATATGGGTACTTGAAGAACAAGATAGATGCAAACTAGAATTTTCAGTTCCTAAAGCATAAACTCATCAAGGACCATTATTAAGCAGTACTTCGCACACAGATCAAAGTTGCACCTACAAGAAACTATTGAATAAACGAAAAGCTTGAGCTCGAAATCATATTTGCTATAAGGCATTAAATTCGATGTTACTAATGTAAATAAAGAATTTACAGGGAATTAACAAATCGGTACCTTCATCTTCGTCATCACTTCCTTGAAGGAAATCATCAGCCAAGGGAGCATCATCATCATCTGAAATATCAGAGGCATCATCAAAATCAGACACTTGTTCATCCCCATCCAATAAGTCTTCTGCTTCTTCTAATTGTTCTTCTTCGCTCTGGCCATCAGAAACATCATCAAAGACCTCATCTTTTTTGGTGGGTCGTTTTTTCTCAGTGAAAAGATGGTTTCTTTGCTTCTTTTTTGGAGGCGGGTTCTTCGATTTTGCTCCTTTGTTCTTATTAGCTGCCATTTTGAAACTGAAAACAAAAAATCGCACACAAACACAGGAGTTTAAGCTCTTCTACTCAATAGCAATACCTAAAGTAGCACTGAAGTTGTACCTGAAAATTAGGGTTTTTCTTTTTTCAGTTTTTTGAAGCTCTCTAGGGTTTAAGCATTATATGTGTAATAATAGTATCTGAAACATAAGCAGAACCCATGGCTTTTGGGCTGAATTTGGGTCAGCCAATTTTTAAGGTTTGGGTTTTGGTTTATGAGTTTGGGTTTTGAGAAATTTAAAAAAATAAGGGATAATGTCACATTTAGTACTTGTACTTTTGTAAAATATCAATGTGGGATCTATGTTTTGTAAATATTCAAAACTGTCAATATGTGTTTTGTTATGGTACTTTTATTTTCATAAAATATTTAATGTGGTACGTGTACTTTGAAAATGTCTAATTTAGTACCTGAACTATCAATATGTGTTTTATTATAATAATTAATGTTAATATTGTTAGTAAAAAGCTAAATATAACCAAAAGAATTTAATCTAATTTTAAAATAACTAAACATATGGTTAGTTAAAAAGTAAATACAAAATTTACATGAAAGTACATTACTTTCGAGGATAATAAAAATTTTATTTAAAATCAATTAAAATGTTATTTCAAATGAAAACTAAGAAAGTGAATATTTACTTAAATTGAAAATATGACGTTTTGTTTATGTAAATTTAGTATTTACTTTTTTTTATTAATTTATTTTTTATTTTGTTTTCATATAATATTATATTATCCATATTTATTCGATGGTTTGAAAAAGAAATTCTATGTGTCAAATTTTTATTAAGCTGGTTTAGCGATTTACTAACGACGTTAACACTTATTAATAGTTCATATACTACATTTGACATTTTCAAAGTATAAATATCATATTAGACATTTTATGAGATTACAATAATAAAACATATATTAATAGTTTAGGTAATACATTAAACATTTTATAAAAGTACAAGTACCAAATTTGACATTACCCACGTAATAAATTGAGTCCTCTTTATCTTCAAAAATACTTTTAAAAATAATCATAATTTCTATAGGGTTAGAATGGTAATAACAAACTTATTTATTTATTTTTAGATTTTAAAATATTCTTTAAGAAACATTTATCACGATTCTAATATTGATTCGGATTTTTTCCTATGATATTGTATCAAATAATAATTTATTTATATAATTATTTTGAATGATTTATTTATTTAATATTGGATAAATAAATAAAAACAAAATAAAGATTAAAAATTGCGGATAGCAAACTTTTCTCACATTTTTATCCCTACAAAATGATATTTTTCTCACTTTAATATTCATTTAAATGGGAAATAAGATTAGTTTTGATGAATTTGAAAATAACAGTGGAGATGAAATTAATTTCAGTAGCAATGAAATTAAAATGAATAGTAAAATATATATTTAAATGCAAATGTACAAGTGATAGTGAGGTGAATTATAAAGAGATTATAGAGTGATCATTATAAACATTAGATTTAAAAATTATATGATTAAACTTATAATTTATTTGGGAATTTAATACATGGTTTTTTTAACAATCTCGTTATAGGTTCGGTTATATCATTATTTTTGATACAATACCTAAAATTATCTATAGTCTCAACTCGTAAATACAAAGACAATACGCTTATGTCCTATTGCATTGGTAACAATGTCAATATCAATAGAGCTAAAACTCAGTCGGCATAATTATTTATCTTTTAAATTGTTTCTACTGTTCTTTTTGTTTTTATTGATTTAATATATGTTTTTTCTTGATTTTTATCGATTAAAATTAAAACTATTAAATAATAGTGTATAAAATAATTATGTATTTAATATAAAATACTTAATTCATTCAAAAGAATACTTATTATGTATTGTTTATTAATGCCAACGAGACATTGGTTCAATTGGCAAAAGTGGAGGCCTTAGGTCTTAAATACTCATATTTGATATTCATTATTTGCAATTTCATGCATGGGTCTTGAAGTACCATTATATGCAACTGTCATGTGTGGGTTTAGTCTTATTAATTAAATTTGTTCACTTTAGTCTAGATTGTATTACCTTTCAAAATCTTTTTTAGCCTCCATGGTGCTTGCTGCAGTGAGAATTGCAAGTTGTTCTTCCATTAGTGCAATGTTTATGTTCATATAACCAAGCACTATAAGTGTCTTTTTCATTCCTTGAAATTGGTCTCATTAAGCATAAGTATAGAATTTATATTAGTAGATATTGTGACAACAAAAGATAAATTAGTTGAATATAGAACAAAATATATAAAAACAAGCTCACGTGAATATTCATAAGTAAATAATAAATTCAAAATTACAATGGCTAATCCCATATCAAGATACAAACACAACATTAATATAAAGTTTTTGGACATAAATATTAGTTATAAGCGATACTTTTGTTGTAGTAATCAAACATTGACAATAAATTATATCAAATAATGAATCAACATCTGGGCTAACTTATTATTCACATAGAGTACCTTAAAATTGTAACACATTTATCACCACAAATGTTGAAATTATGCCAAATATTAACTTACCTTTAGGTCGGTTAATAAATGTATGAATCACAAAAACATATAATCATTTTGATATTTAAAATAAATTAATTTACACAAAAGAGATCATTTTGGTTACATTTTGTTTCAACTAATCTATTTAAAATATTAGACATCCTTAATTAAATCAAAGCCAAAATCTGAATTTATTTATTTCAAAATATTTCAAATTTAAACCAAAATAATTTGAATAAAGGTAAGTCCTATCTCAAGATATCGGGCACTGTATTAATATTTCATCTTCAGACAAAAATAGTAACTTGTAAGTGATATCTTAATGTAGTAATCAAACACTAACAATAAGAATATGTCAAACAATAGATCTTCCTTTGGGTCAAGTTATTACTCACATGTAAAACCGAATAATCGTCACATGTTAATTATGTAACACCTTCTACCCGTATCCATTGCTGGAATAGGGTACGAGGCATTACCAGAGTTTACTGAGCATTTTCAGATAATTCTGAATAATTTATTATTCATATTCTGAAAATAATCATAATGTCCCTCTATTGGGCCCTTACAACCCAAAACATACATTTAAACATTCAATTCACATTCATGTCACATAAATGTATAATTTAAACATTCAATAACTCAATCCAAGTTGCACAAACTTACTTTATTGCTTATTCGTATTTATAGTTTTATTAATCCGAAAACTTTTTCTTTTTCACGTTCAAGTCTCATATTTGAGCCACCCGATCTTTATAAAAATTTGATCATCATTTTTATTTATTTCATATTCTAATACATTCAATTAATCTCTAGGCAAAATTACCATTTTACCCCTAAACTTTTGATTAATGACAATTTCATCCTTAGACAAAGAAAAATAAAGTTCTTGTAATTAAATCCTTGTTTCGAACCTAATTATTCTTATATATATATATATTGATAAAAACCCATAAATTCTATAAAATAACAAAATTTTTCACAATTTCAACACTTTTTAATTTAATCCCCAAAACATGTTTTCACCCGATCTTGATCTAAATTAATAGTTTCATTCAATTTTATAATTTAAATAATAAAACAATTCATTTCCTTTATTTTGGTCATTTTTGACATTTTTACAAAATTACCCCTACAATTTTTTTCTTTTATTCAATTTAGTCCCTGAGTCTAAAACATACAAATTATCCATTTTAAATGTAAACCTATTAAGGGTGGCAACAAACAATAGTATGTATGTTACCCGGATGAAATATGAAATACTTCTCTAAATTTTTCATCCCATTTGCTTCTGTTCGTTTGGTTACAACTCCTAAGTCTTTGAATCTCAAACTTACTTCATACTTCATCCGGAATTATTACCTTGTTGCTCTAACTTCAACAAGAGCTTTATATTTCATTCGGAATAATTGCTTTGTTGCTCTAGCTTTAACAAGAGCTTCATATTTTATCTGGATAACTTAGTTATATTTTTTTTTCTGTGTGAAAAACCCAACAAAACCCTTGCTAGCTGAAAATTCATATGTTTATTTTCCTCCTCCTCCTCTCCATTCCACATCCTAAATGTATATAGCATTCTTATAAGTAACATTATCTATGATCTCACTATTTACTTATAAATTTATTTAAAGATGTCCATTCGTGTCATAGTCACTAAATTATTTTTAATTTGAGCTACAGAGATCCAAATTAAGGTCCGTAAATTTTCCCTGAAACTTGACTCACATATGTTTCCACCATAAAATTTTCAGAATTTTTGGTTTAGTCAATTAGTCCAGTTTATTCATTAAAG
Organism: Gossypium arboreum; assembly: GCF_025698485.1. Taxonomy (NCBI): domain Eukaryota; kingdom Viridiplantae; phylum Streptophyta; class Magnoliopsida; order Malvales; family Malvaceae; genus Gossypium; species Gossypium arboreum. Next base: position 108,212,448 of record NC_069070.1, on the reverse strand, counting down.
TTTCCCCTGTTTCACTATCTGACAGTTTTGACCTCTCTTTACTCAAAATTAATTATCTCACAGTACAGAACTCGGATAATGTTCTCGTTGGTTTATCTTGAAAATAGACTCATTAAGGATTCTAAAAATATAATTTTGAGCCTCTAATTATTTTTCTCCAAATTTTTGTGATTTTCCAAAGTCAGAACAGGGGAACCCGAATTCATTCTGACCTTGTCTCACAAAATTTATTATATCGCATAGCTTACAATTCAATTACTTGCACGTTTCTTCTATAAGAAACTAGACTCAATAAGCTTTAATTCAATATCTTTTTCATCCTTTGATTCAATTTCTACAATTTATGGTGATTTTTCAAAGTTAACCTACTGCTGCTGTCCAAAACTGTTTTAGTTCAAGATGTTTATTACCATTTTTCCTCTAAATTTCACTGGTCATACAATTCAGTCCTTGCTCAATTAGTCCATAACTTAAGCTAATTTTTCTCAATTAACATTTTATTCCATCATTCTAAACTATTACACAACCTTAAAAAATCAGAATTTCAACACTAAACCTTAATTCACAACTTTTTCACAATTAGGTTCTAAAATCAATTTCTATTGAAATTACTTGATAAAATCATTAAACAACAAAGAAAAAGCTTCAAATCTATTTTAGTTCATCATAAACAGCCAACACTTGTCAATGGTAGCTTTCAATTTTGTCCATAAAATAAAAAACTAATGAATTAAACACTTGGACCTAATTGTAAAAGTCACAAAAACATAAAAATCTCAAAGAAAAGGGAAAGAATTGAACTCACATATGTCAAAATATGAAAAACAGCAACTTTCAGACCTCCCATGTCATTTTTGCTGAAGAAGAATGATGATATCTCTAGATTTTTCAATTTTGTCTTGTTTTATACGCTTAATTTGTAAAATTTCCAATTTTGCCCCATTTTTATTTTTCCTGTACAGACATGCCGTCCAGCCCAATAATGGGTATTTAATTGCCTATTTAGTCCTCCTTTAATTATTACTAGAGCTATTTAATCACATTTCATAATTTTGCACTTAATTCAATTTAGTCCTTTTTACCCAATTGACTACCAAAACCTTAAAATTTATTGACGAAACTTTAATACTGACTTACAAACACTCCATAAATATTTCTAAAAATATTTATGGCTCCGTTTATGAATTTGAGGTCTCAATACCTCGTTTTCAACCAATTTACCTGATTAATTCTTTTAAAATCGCAAAATTCACTAATTCAAAAATTCTTTTAAATTCGCGCTTGGCCCATAATTATTATTTATTAAAATTTCTAAACTTACTCATTGGATTTTGTAATCTCGAATCACTGTTTTCCAATACTACTGAAAATTTTGGCTGTTACAAATTACCACAATTGCACGTGTAATTTTGTTAATTATTAACCTTCCTTTGGGCCGATAATATTAACGTAACTTAAGTTATATGTACATAACTTTTATATGTTAAAACAAAATAATTTCAATAAAAATGCCACTTTGGCAACTTATTATTTCAATTAAGTTATTTTAAATATATATATATATATATATATATATATATATATATAAACATACCAATATTCAAATTTAAAATCTTCATAATAGTCAATGGTTAGAACTAAAATTTCTGATTACACTATCATTTCAAATAACCCAAAATAAGATTCTCTAAATAGTGCAATAAAACACCAAATACCTTAATCTTTAACTGATTTTTTTAATACTTAAACAAGCAGCCATCAAAAGTTTTACAATTAAAATCCATAATCAAATTTTAAAAAACCAAACTTAAAACCACCCAAAAAAAAAATTGAATAAATATGCATATAAAAAACAACTTTAAATTTAAATGAATCTCTATCAAACTAATTTCACAAAAAATCATAATGGGATCCATTAAAATTTATCAATAATCTTAATATAAATACACACAAAACTTAAGTTATACATATAACAGCCCCAAGAATTAAACATGTAGGCAATTCCAGCAAGCCAGCTCAATACTACATATTTAAAATTTTACTCTTTAACACCTCCTTAATTTGCATTGGCTTTACAAATAAAAAGCTAGCAAGATTTGTTTTAAATAAAACACCATTTTCTTTAATGAGAGAGAAAGACAAGTAAATCATCATTAATTAAAGTTTAAATAAAGTTTTAGACATTTACAAGAGTTTTCGAGTAGTTTTCAAATCTAAATTATACCTCATATTCTTACTTTTCATTTCAGAGAACAAAACAGGTTCCATTATTTTTAAAAATTAACAAAAAAATAAAGGATAAAGTGCATAGTCTTGCCAAGTTGAGAGAATGAACAACGAAGCGAAAATAACCTTTCTAACCAATGATAACACCGTTTTTTTATAGCACAAAATAATTTTACATATATATACACTTTAGTAAAATTAAAATTCTAATGCATTTACAATTATCTTAATCTTGAATTCTGAATTGTTGAATAATCAATAGAGTAATAGAATTCAATCGACATCACTATTATTTTATTGTAGAATAGAAATTAGAGCACAAACATTCAAAACCTATCAAAATAAAAAAATTAAAGATCAAAATTCTAATAAAATTCAAATTTATGAAGTTATAAAAACTTTAATATGGATCTTCAACCATCAACATATATACACCGAAATGTTAAATTTATAAAATCTAAAAATAAATCAATCCAAAAATAATAGAGAATCAAATTCATCCTCAATGATTCGACATAACAAGGCTCTGATACTAATTATTAGAACCGTAAAATAATATTTTATATAAAACTTAACAAACCATAAACTAAAATATATCATGTCAAATCATCAAGAATAAATAAATAATAAAATTAGATGCGAACGCACTCAATTCATCGATTTCTTGAAATCTATGAATCTTACAGTCTTGATATTTCAAATTAGCATATAAGTAATCTAGAGAAAGCGACTCAATTTTTTTTAAAGATGATATATTAGAAAAGTTACATATATGTACACTCGGAACCATAACTCTAATACATAACATCTACACATTAACCTTAATCTTTAATCAACCCATCATCAATTTGAAACTAGTTATTAGAGTATCTATACATATTTGACACATACTTTATTTAATAACTAAAACCCAATAAAACTTAACCAAATTAGATCGTTTTTTATTTGGATTAATATTTTATAATAGTAAATAATAACATGTAATTATACTTATTATATATATGATGTTCATATTTTTCCAAAGATCATATTCCATGTTTGATTTATATAGATTATTCACGCCAATTTGCTATAAATTTTACTTACAAATATCTTAACAAATTTTACTGTTAAATTGTTAAAATATTAATAGTAAAAAATATTAGAGAAAATGATAAAACCACTTAAAATTTGCACTAATTTAAATGAACTATTATGTTATTTTATATACCATAATATTAACCAATATGAGTTTATATATATTAATATTAATTACTTAAAAATCATTTTTAAATTATATATTTCATATATTATAATATTACAATATTACGTTGTGTTTGATTTATGATAAAATTAATTATTAGCATGTTATAATATTCTAATAATTTAATTATGTTGATAAAATTTATTTTTACCATTTACAACCTGTGTTTGTTATTTTGTTGTCGGAGTTGTATATTTTCATTTTTATAAAATTAAATAAAAAATAGCAGAAGAGTAAATGCTGCTTTATCCTAAAAAGAACTAAAAAGAAATTACATACAGTTTGTTCAAACTATTTTTCTTCCTTTTCCCTGTTATACTACTATGTCCTAGTTATTATAAACTATCCTTGTTTTTGCCTCTTTCTTCTATTTTGTTTCTCTGCTACCATGAGCAACAAAGGTAGCAGCGGCGGCGGCGGCGGCGGCGGTGTAGGTGAGGGGTCTGCAGTGTCGATCCCTGACAATGCAAAGAAAACGATCCAAAGCATAAGGGAGATCACAGGGAAGCAGCACAGCGATGAAGAAATCTATGCAGTCCTCAATGAGTGTTTTATGGATCCTAATGAAACTGCCCAAAAGCTTCTTTATCTCGGTACCGAATGAAGATTTCATTGTTTCTTTTCTGTTTTCACGGGGGTTTCATGCTCCTTTTTTAGTGTTTTGCTATGTCTGAGAGTTAGCTTGGTTTATGATCTGTTTATTTTTTTCCTCTCTGCGGCTTTTGTATTTTTTGTTGAAGAGTTCAAGAATTGGGATTTTTGAGAGATGGGGTCTTGGGCACTTTCATATGTTTTATGTCAATAGAAAGTGGATTGTGCAATGTTTAGTGTTGGCAGAGTGAAGAAAGTTGGGATTTTGAGAAGTGGGATTGGCTTGTTTTTATGCGTTTAGCTAATAGAAAGTAAAGTTTGCACTGTTTTGTTGCTTGGGTCTTGTTTTCTCGAGGAAGCATGTGTTTGGTTTCTGGGAATTGGGAGTAGATTAAAGAAATTCAATGTGTTCAATGTCCCGTGTGCTTTCTTTTGATTTATCAGTGTATTTTTCTTCTTTTGATTCAAAATGTTCACTATTAACTTAAATGCATGCAAAATTGCAAATGCTTATTAAGGCTGTTGCATACTTTGATTTTGCTTAATGTATCTTGCAGTTTACTTTTGAAAGTATGACGATCACATTGTTTGGTTGGCAGATACATTTCATGAGGTGAAAAGAAAACGTGAAAAGAAAAAGGAGGCAAGTGTTGTTTTCCTTTCCAATTGGTGAAAATATGAACTTATCTTCATTTTGATCTTCTATTCTTTCAAACTGTAGTTAGAATTCTGGTTATCAATGATTCTATTGGTTATATAGGTCTTTAGGTGTTTGCTTGGTAAAAATACCTGCTGTAAAATAAAACCTAAAAAGGATGCCGAACTGCTATAATGTGTCAAGGGTATTACTTAACAGAATTTGGTTTAGTTGAAGGAATTTTTTGGTTGGATTTTACTCTTGTTAGCTTAGTGAATTGTGAATTATAACTCAATTCTTCTTTTGTGCAGATAGCTGGTACACAAGGACCAGCGGGGCGGGGTAGACAAGGGAACTATGGTAAAGGTGTTATTTTTTTCCTCCTCTCATATTTATGCATCAGTGTACAAATTTAAAGTATTTTTCTTGTTTATAAGTTGCCAACCGACCAAGCTTTGTGATTTTAAGATGTTGTAGGTGCAAGGAATGCATCTGCTCCAAAGGAAAATGGAGTTGTTCATACCTCAGATAGAGGTTCTGCGTCTTTTCCAGCATCTCAGAAAGTGAAAAATAATGCAGCACCTTGCATGACTAAGTAAATATGCATAATGATGTTTTTTTTTGTTTCTAAATATGAATTTTATGCGCTTATTAATTGGTTGGTTTTAGAGAAAAAATTGTTATATTTACCTCAAATTTGTTTTGTTCTTCTGCAGAACACCAACCGCTATTCCAAATGGCACTAAGACTTTGCCAAATGGGATCTCCAATCAGAGACATGGACTGCCATTGTCTGTTTCTGGTGTTAATAGTGAAACTAAGGACGGCTTGCCTTTAGTCGGTCCAACTACAATTTCAGTGCAACTGACTGTTACAGAAGCTCCTGCCAACATTTCTGCTCATTCCTTTAGCTCTCTGACCAGAGATCAAGAGAAGTTGTCCTCAATATCTAGTGCCTCACCAACTTCTGCCACTTCCACAACCTTGTCTGGTGTCTATTCATCTGCTTCAGATCCTTTGTTGGTGCCAACTGAGTCATGGCATGTTGGTGATGTGGGTACAACAGAACAAGAATCTGGATGCCAACTAGAATCAGCTGAAACAGGTCATATTCAAGGAAACAAGAATGTTCCCTTTGATATTAATCTATCTAACACAGAGAAAACAGCCTCGGAAATTTGGAGCTCAATGCATGAAAAGAATCCTCCGAGGAAATCAAAGGTCGCTGAACAGACTAAGCAGTCCAGGCCTATAGAGCCTGCATTGCTACAAGGTATTAACACTTCTGTTTGATTTGTGACGCCATAAATTATGATCATGTTGTAGTTTTTTGGTCTTCCTTGCTATCCTCTTTTTGAAGTACAATATTGTATTTTGCAATGCATGTGTCTCTTTGGCAGTATATATTATTTGAGTTATATGACTTTACCATTTTTCTGTTTCGTTGCTGGCTTTCCATCAGAGGAATGTTAAAAGATCCTGTTGGATTATCCTGCTTAACTCCTTGCAATTTTCTTTGCATTGCAAGTTGTCTCTGGATTATGTATTAATTATCATGCTTTGCACTGCCTTTTTTCTAATGGTTTTCCCTTTTTTTCTTTAATGATAATGATACAGTGCTTACTGTAAGCATAAGTGTGTCTAATGCCTTTGTTTATTTTTCTCTAATGTTCCTGCTCTTGAACCATCCCTAGCCTAGGTATTGACATAAAAAGGTCTTATACATTAAGGTTATTTTTCTGCACTTTTTGATGTCCCCTCTCTCCCCCATTCTAATTGGAGATTTCTGTTGGTTCTTGTTTTTGAAACAGTGGTCATTTCTGAGGTTGCAGCCGTCACTGATAAAGCAAATTCTCAATTGCTTGCTGGTTCAAATTTTCCCAATGGTCAACATGTTACTTTTCCCACCCACTTCCGAGTCTCTGAAGCATTAACAAATGGCTTAACTTTTGGAAGCTTTGATGCTAGTTTTGGACAGGTAACAAGACATGGTTTTGGTACTAGTGCGGAGATTACCCCTGCATATCCTATTGAAACTTCTCAGGGTAGTGATGAAACTGCTGAAGAGCCTTCTTCTAGGTTGGTTGAAATTAGTTTCTACTTTTATTGGAATTTATATTTTGTTTGATGGATTGTTTTTCTTCTGCTAGAAAGTATCGAATATTTCCAAAATCGTTTTATTCATCTCAAGAGTTGGTTCTGAGTTTTTGTTTCTATATTAGTGTAAATTCTCCTTTAGTTGATTAAAGCAATTAAGGAGCGATGGGTGATTGATAATTGAGACATGATGTTTTGCCATTGAACTGTTTTAAAAGGATCAAAGTGGGATTATAGAGGGAAAACATGTTTGGATTAATATCCAAGGTTATAAATGTGCCTAATTTGCTATCATATATACTGCTAGAGCAGTGGGATCTGTAGGCAATATTTGCAGTTATCTATTTTGTTTTTCGTTTTAATATTTTAGATATTATTGAGCCTTATGATTTCCGCAGAAGCAAAGGTATACTATCAGCTATGGAAGGCGATAGTGCTGATCAACCACAACCTCCTCCTGATTTTGAAAAAGCACCCAAATCAGATGACATTATTTCATCTGATGCAAATTTGAAAGTTGATCAGTCAAGTCAAGAAATGGGTTTGCACTCAGAGGGTAATCAGAGTGTCATTCCAAATGACACAAGATATGGATTTGGTTTAATGCCTGCATCAGCAAGCCACTTTGTGCAGTTTGATGGACTTGAGGCTCAGGCGCATGATGTTTCTCGCCCTGCAAACTTTGTCGTAAGCTCATATGCTTCTTCCTTGTTGCTGTCATATTTTTAGATGTAACTGGTTAAATTACACCAGAATGATTCAAACGTTCTTTAAAACCGTTGACACCTTGTACTATGCTTTAAGTATTGTTTTAGACTTTTAGCACTTGGCATTTGTACTTTCCTCAGTGTTATTAAGTTCCTGATGCTTTAGTAGGTTGGAAGATGACTGAGAAAAAGTTATTATAGACTTGGTGGACCTAAGTAAATTAACTTGTTTTGTTTTTCGTTTTTCATAGTGATGGCAGATGTTAGTCTATACTTTATAAAGATGCTTATTACGCTCATTTGTCATATTTGTAGAATGGGAATTCTCCAGATCCGTCTGGCAATTCAGCACCACCTGTTCAGAGGACAGTTACTGCTGCCCCACCAGCAATTCACCTTTACCGACAACCATTTTCACCTAATTACTTCCCTTATCTGCACTATTTTCCACCTTTTTATATGCATTATCCACCGCATCAGTTTTTAAACTCCAGTGGTCTCCCTCAGCAACCTTCAACTGGGAACATGTACATGCCACCTGGGGTCAAATTACCTCTTTCACAGTTAAAGCCTGGAAGCAATGCAGGAAATCCTGCTCTCCTTACAATTCCATCAGGATATAGTCAATTGACTTCTCCACCTGTTGGTTTCAATTTATCTGTTCCATCAGTTACGTCTGGAAGCTCTGCTAGTAAGGAGGATCTTGCAGCATCACAATTGAAGGAGAATCATATCTACCCCACTGGATCACTGGTTGGTTTTGTTTTTCCTTTTCCTTTTATACTTCGTCTTTTGGCAACTTCTTATTAGCAATTTTAACACAATGCTTTGGGTTGTCCTCTTCTTCTCTTTCCCTTTTTTTTTTTTTTTTGCAGAATGAAGGTTCGGCTCTCTGGATGCCTGCACTGGGGCAAGATTTAACCAACTTGCAGGTTAATTCTTTGTACAACCTCTCTCTTCACGGCCAGCAGGTTCCCTTCTCTCCTACTGCACAGGCTGGTCATGGTTCCTTTGCTGGACTTTATCAGCCACCACAAACATTATCTGCTCCTTCCAATGTTAATAATCTGCTACAACAGTCTCAGCCCATGGCTGCAGCTGTTGAAACTGTGAGTGCCCCTACTGGTGCTTATCAGCAGCCTCTACTTGCACAGATGAACCGGAACTCTAATTACTGAACTGTTCAATTCTCTCAACAATGCAACAAGGTAGAAAATTCATGGAGGAGCTTTTAAGAGGGTGAAACACTGGCCTGCATTCTGAGGGTAAAATTATTAAGGGCATCTGAGAAAATATTAATTAGGGTAATATCTGTTGATTGAAAGATGTTGCTGACTTGTCTGGGTTTCTATTGGAACTAGTTATTATTCTCAAAAGATACTCTGTAGGAATCTAAGAGGTCAATAGCATGATTAGGTGGGACTGATTTGGCTAAATTTTCCCTTCTAAAGTCTCATTCATGACACACCTGTATGATAAATTTTGAGTAGGGATACAAGCTGTATGTAATTGGTATATGAGAGAGTTATTCTAGCTTCATTGTATAATTCCCTGATGATCATATCATATCATTGTCATTTTATTATGAGGTTATTTAAGATTTCATCATCAATTCTTCCTTATTATGAACAATGAAGTACCTTTTCCATGAATGCAGCAGCTGTCTAAAAACTCTATGATTTGAGTAAAATGTCTACTTAAACAAATCAAATCTTGAATAATAATAATAAAAGAAGAAAGTCTAAGGTTCTTTCAGTCTTTGTTTCTTTGTTTATACAAAATCTGAAATCTTACATGCATCCAGAATTCCTTTGTTGGAGCATAATAGAAGAATAAAGAGAAAAATGGGGTGGTTCTTTCTACAATTTTTACACAACATTACTAGTACTAGTTACTGTTGAGCCTTCACTGCCTTTTTCACTGGTTTTGGACTTTGGTAGAGGAATTTATGTGGGCAGCTGCTTACTTGAACTTTGATGATTTGTCTCTTTCAAATTAAGTGATGTGTAAACTGACGTTCCTCCCAAGGCAGCAACAGCTCCACAAAGGCTGACGAACCCCGGATCCGAATTGAAAAGTAGATATCCTCCAACAACTATCACACATGTTTTGAATTGCCCCAACACCACATGAGAGGTTGCAGATGTTGCTCTACAAGGACAAACATTAACAAAAACACAAACAAAAACAATGCTGTCCGAAAAAAAGGGAGAGAAACTGTACCCTCACCCTAGAGCCAGAGCACCAGACCATTGTAAGAGGAAACCAAGTAGAGCTGATGTGAGAACTGCTGTTGAGTTGTTTATATCCCATTTGAATGATAACACTCCTGGTGGATCCAACCATGGCATTAAGGCTAATAAAAAAAAAATTGTGATTGGGGTTGTCTTCCACATCAGCCTGCATGCATTTGGAACTTGTTTTCTCAATACACTTAAAAGAGACAACAGAAGAACATGGATATTACCTAATCATTTTGACTACTTACGCGAGTCTTGTTGTAAATTAGACCAGAGAATTTTGTTTATAGCACTCGGGATTATCCATGCTATGGCGATACATGCACCGAAAGCATTGAACTCTAAATCGGTTACAGTGGCTACTGCTACACCTGCCAACACGACTGCTAGAGCCAAAACCTGCAAAACCGCGATAACTCGCTGAGAGAACCAGATAATAGGAAAAGATTTGAAGGAAATGTTTCCAAGAGCAGGACAACAATACCTTTTTGAAAGAAATGGTTTTCCTGAAGAGAATGAATTCTGCAAAAACGATGGTCGGAGTGACCGCGATTTTAGCCATTTGGTAAAAACCAACACTGCACCATGGGCTGAATTGTGAGGAAACTGGACCAATGACAGTTAGTACTTTCATAAACCTAAGGCAAAAAAGCAGACCTGTTATACTTTAGGCTGCTATTGGCAAGGCCAGAGGCAAATGCCATTATAACTCCCAAAGAGAAAAGAGAGGAGAAAGGAGTAGTTTTAGAAGGAGGGGAAACTGGAAGCAATGACATTGTCTTGCAAAATGCTAGTAAGATCCATGCTATGGAGTAATGTATTAAGGTTAAGAAGATTGGGAAATTGAATCCAACTCTCCCCATCACCTGCAATAGTAAACAACATAAGATTGCTTATTGAGACATCACTGCTTAATATTCTAAAAAACAAAGATCAAAGGGACTAACTAGTTTGTTAGTCAGTATAATCCCAACAGCAACAAAGAAATTGAAGGACATCGCCACCACTAGTCCGCAAAACCGTTGCTGTTGGCGCTTGGCTCCTTCTGAAGTCCTAAGCTCATTGTAGAGGGAACTTCTGAGCTCTTCCAATGCTCTACCTGAAAAAATTTGAATTTTTTTGAGAGCTAAACTAATCCAACAAAAAGGTCACACCACCAAGTCATTAGCAGATCAGAAAATTCATGTCCAGCATTACAAAGATCAATATGTCATGTACCAAGATTTTAATGGTGGTCTCTAAGGAACAGATAAGCTACCTTTAAGACCATTTAGCAGAAGTAAAACATTCATTGTTTTCCTGAACCACAAAAGTTTAAATCCTCACGACCATCAACACTGTAAAGTGAAAACAACAATCAACACTGACGGCTGCTTCAATTACTTAGAAGTAGTAGCAGTTCAACGCAAGACAAAAATCACTTCAAAAAAAAACTACATGAAAATAGTCAATTTCTTTTCATAACAAGGACCTTAAGATAAAGAATTTAATTAAAATCAAAACATCTAAGGGAAACCAATAGGAAGAAGATGACAGAGAAGAGGTCCAAATCAACTAAACCTCTATTATACTACAATATATGTAATCGAAACCCCTTTGGCCTTTTACCCCCCACACAAAATACATATTGCAAGACAAAAATAATAACACCATTTTAAATGAATAATTAAAAATGAAGGAGATCAAAGACATAGACACACACACACACATTGACATTGACATTGACATGGAAACAACAACGATTTACAGGCTTGTCTGTAAAGAATGGGGACATAAGGCAATGGAGGTTTTTTAAGGGATTCAGACAAACCTGCTTCGCCTGCATCACTGTCTTTCCTTTTGATAACCTTTCTTCCATCTAATAATACAAAATCAAACCACCGATTTCAACACAGATATTGAATCACACATTATCGCAATGAACCATCAATTTATATATATTTGAAAAGAAAAAAACTTTGGGATAAAGGCAAGAAAATGGGTTTTGTAATAAATCAGAAGGAAAAAAAAAAAAAGATCAAATGAAAGATTTGAACTTCACAGAGAAAATAGTTTTAGATTGACATGAACAAGTGTCCTATTAAAGTTAATGAAAAACTGAAATTCAAAATATGAGATTAGATATTTGCTGTGCTCTGTTAATAAACTGTAGGAAACGGATGTAGCAATGAAATGGTAACATGATGCCACATGTCGAGTTTCTTACATGCAAAGGTTACAAGGGTGGGTGACAATTGACTAAGACAACATAGGATGTTTGTTTTAGTACGTTCTTTCTTTTTTTGGATGATCTGATATGGATGTTTTTCAATTAATATTTGTTTACTAGAAAGAAATAGTCAACCTATATGTGCATGTATGAGCGGTAAGTAGTCTCCGGAAATGAGCCAATTACAGCAATCCCATGGTGGGGAAGTTCATGATAAGGAGGCAGCTCTAATGGTTTTGATGCCACATTGGTAATGTTTAATGAGCAAAGATCGAATGTTTCATGGATTCAATTCACTATTTTATTCATAATTAATGGGACAAGTTAAAAGGATAATATCGTGTTGAAAACGTAAAAGTAAGCCTAGCTAGCTCAAGTAGTATCCGATTATCCAAAATATCCCTAGACTTTAAACTACCTTGCATTCTTCAACGTTACACTGTAAGATTTTACTTTTCAGTTGGAAAGTACAAATTCGTATAAACTTCTTTAAAAAATCTCATATATTCTTATATGACACATACAATTATTTACAATAATCGTCATTAAAGAAGCCATTTCTAAAGCAATTCCAGATATCTTGTAATGAAATCTGATTTTCTTTTATTTATAATTTTAAATATATGAATAGGAAGTGTGTAATTGACTGAGCAAAAGAATTTATATGCCTTTAGTAGCTCACAAATGCATTCTTCTCTATAAATTCTAAGCTAATTTATGAAGAAATAAAAAAAAAAAAAAAAACAAGAAAGGAATTTCTTGGAAGTTGGGTTTAAGAAAAGCCAAGGTTGTTGTAATATAATAATCTTGTCAATAATTTTACTCTGATGTTTGATTATAGAATTTATTTGTGTTTGATTATATTATTTTAGATTTTTTTTTAAATTAAAATCTTTTGTACATATATAGAGTTTAATTTTGAGTTTTTAAATAACATCAAATTATGGATATGAAAGCACAAAAATAGGAAATATTAATTAAGTTGGATAACTTATTTTAAAATATAATTGTAAATGAAACTCCTATATACAACACAAACTTAAATGATTTAATATAATGTGGAGTGGCAGTGTAATGTAATTTCCTATAAAGAAAATTCAATGATAATTGACCTCATCCACACTCTTTTTATTTGGAAAGCATAAAAGTCCAGACCCAAATCAAATGCGGTGAAGCAGGGGAATAAGGACAACCTTATCAATTTTCTACTCAATCTCCGCATTCTTTTTTCTCACATTTTCGGGTCAAAGGAAATTCATTGTTTCATTTTAACAACGACATTAGACAATTCCAAAATAATAACAAACTGATACCATAAAAATCAGTTTTAGAATGACTAAAGTGACAAATAAAAATCAGTAAAAAATTGAGTATTTATTAAATTAGATAGTTTGATAATAAAGTCATATCTAAACTCAATTGTAAAAGCAAAATTATATGCATAAGTAAAACTTATTAGATAATGAAAAACAAATAGAAAAAATATAAGATTGAAAAAGAGAACATGATTCTAAACCAACTCGTGAAATCATTTATTTTTGTAAAATACTCTCGTAATAGAAACATGTTAAGAAACTGACGAAAATACCCACTTTTCAAGAGAAATTACTGATGGCTGGTGGAGTTTCAACAACGACAAACACCATCATCTGTCCATCACAACTTGTGAAGATAGTAAACATACCCATAAAATAGATCTACAATTTACAAAATGAAAAGAGAGAGCGTGGAGTAAATGAGGAGAAAAAAAGAAAATTAGTGGGAGGAAGAAAAAGACGGGCAATAGCCAGTTCAGAAGCTGTCATCGTTGCTGAGCAAAACAAAAGAGAATAATCAAATGGTTTGGAGACGATAATTACATTTAGTCATGATTAAAGGTTTCATTTTGATGGGTGGGATGAGGTTGGTTCCAATGAGAATAAAAATTAATGGTAGTAATGAGGTTAATTAATATAATAGTGAGATTAAAATAAATAACGAGATATGATTGGATTTCAATATCATTGTGACGGTAAATTAAAAATAGAAAATAGACTATTAAAGACATTAAATTAAAGTGTATGTATATATAACGAGAATGATAAAATTATATTTAAATTAATATTATATATATTAAAATTTTATTTATCTTAAATAGTAATTAAGATTTAGTAGATTATATTTATATTTGATAGAATAAAATGAAATGATTAAAATAAAAACATAGATAACGATAAAAAAGCATAATGATAAATTTAACTTTCAAGGTTTGCATTTTCATCAATTTGATATTTATTCTGCTTTTTTATTAAATTTGACTCGTAACTTTTTAAAAAAGAGCTAAATTACTTTAAAAAAAAAGGAAATAGTAATTAAAATAGTAATTTTTAACGTTGTTAGCGTGGTAACTCCCATGACAATCCATGTGCACCAAGGTGAACCTAAAAATTTGGGGGGTTGAAATTTAATTATATATTTTATGATAACAAAAATACAATTTCATCAATTTAATAGCTTATATCTTTATAACTTTTAAAGGATTAAAATAATTTTTATTATTTTGGGGTCAAAGTGTAATATTATTAATGCTAATTTTAAAATTTATAAATTATAAAGAGGCATAAATAAAAAAAAATTATTTTAGGGGGATTGGGCTCCTACCAACACCCTGGCTTTGCCACTAATGTGCACATTATGCTAATATAATACCGTATGTCTTATATGTAATGTCAACATTCAAAATTATAAAACAAAATATTTATGTACTTTTATATATTTCTTTAAAGTTTTTAGAATTAGGATTAAATTGAGATCATTTGTAAATTTTGAGCGTTAATTTTTTAAAATTATGACTAAATTAATATAATATAGAAAAGATCAGAGCTAAAATTTTTATTATACTGATTTTTTAACTGTCACATCATCTTGACGTTTTTTATTTTAATGGGAGTGATCAAAATAATTAAACTATACAATGTCGGTGGTTAAATTGCAATATTTTCATTTTAGATTCTTAAAATGATTTTTTTTTGTCTTAGACCACTATGTATGTAGTTTATAATATTATAATATTTTAAAAACAATAGTTTATCATATTAAATAAAGGTAGGAGGTAAAATGATGTTGGGTTGAACACCAAATACCACCATGGCTGCATGGCATGGAATCTCAACAACTTGCAGCTTCATTCCTTCAATCTTCTATAATCCAGACGCTCAATTTACAAAAATCCGTGTTGAATTCAAATAAAAAAGAAAAACGTGTTGAATGTTGACCTATTAATTTTTATTCTCAAATAATGATTGGTCTAATTCTATAAAAGGCTGTTGTACTATCCATTTTTTAAGAATTTAGTCATTCTACTATAATTTGATAATTTGTTAATTCCATCAAATAATTTGATTTGATTTATTTATTAAGTGGCATATAAAATATTACCATAATGTTATTTATTTACAAGTTATTAAGGAAATAAAAACCCACTTTTCTGGTTTTAATTATACTTATCTTGCACAAATTATGCAACTTCCGAAATAAGAAATATGACCATTTTTGTTTTAAAGTTCTTCTAACAAAAGGCCATAAAAAAGGAAAGTAAGACTTAAGTTAGAACTGGACACATGCAAATTTGCAAATACAGGTCATGAAAATGCTATAAAAAATCCTCTGTGAATTGTAGTTGTGGTACATTAAGATGATACATGCAACCCCACAAAGCCCTTTCCCCTGGAAGTCAAGAAGTTACTGACACCATAAAAAGGATGCCACCCAATCTCTCTCTCTCTCATGTCCACTATCTATCTGTTGCTTCTGTGTCAGTTTTTCATTGGCTCTCTCTCTCTCTCTCTATTTATTTTCTCAAAGGAACTTTGTCTCTCTTCTTCTGCAAAGACTTGATCTTTCTGTGTTCGAAAAACTGTCCTGGACATGGAGTTGGTTCCATATTCAAGTGAACCAAAACCCAAACCAAGCTCCTCAACTCTTCCATGGCAAGACATGTTCCGATCTGCATCGGTAAGGAAGCCTTCTCCAGCACCAGGCAACAGCGACGCGCCTCCCAACCAACCTCACGCGCCACCCCAGGTTCCGAACTCAACCGACCCAGATCACAAAAACAGCCTCTCGGGTGATCCCCAGGTACGGTTGGCTCTTTACATAGCCATGGCTCATGCTGGCCTTGCCTTCACCATATTCATTTTATATGCGATTTGCAAGCTTTTGCAAGAGTATTTTAGGCCAATTCAGTGGGCTATCTTGTGTTCGATTCCTTTAAGAGGTATACAAGAAACCCTTGTGGGATTTTGGAGCGAACCTTTGAGACTAGGCCTCACTGAAACTGTTCTTGCTGTTCCTGTTGCTGTCTTCAAGGCTTTTATAGGTACCCTTGTTGATATTAAGGATGTCTGTTTGAGGGTGTTCCTTAAAAGACCAAAATCTAATCTTTCAAGGCGCAAGAGAAGTGGGTTTCCAATGCTAGTTAGGTGGTTAGTAGCTTTCGCTGTGTTTGTGATTGCCTATGAGAGAATTGGTGGTGTTGGGTCATTGGGCATAATTGTGTTGGGGTTTGTGATTAGTACTAAAAACATAGATGATTCATTGTCTGCTGTTTCATCATTTAGGAGTAACAGTTTCAGGAGAAGTAGAATGAGTGCGTATTTCACTACTAGGATACTTAAAAGGTTGGATACTATTGTGGCTATTGGGCTGATAATTGGTATGTTTGTGGGGTTCTTTGCTGGAGCTACATTTTTCTCGTATAAGATCGGTGTTGAGGGAAAAGATGCCGTGGTTTCGGTGAAATCTCATGTGGAAGAGAGTAACTATGCTGAGAGGATGGGTGTTAAAAGATGGATGGAAGAGAATGATGTCCCTGGAATGGTGGATAAGTACACTACTCAGTTCTATGAAACAGTTTCCGAGCAGATTGATAACTTGGCAATGCAGTATAATATGACGGAGTTTGTGACCGGAATTAAGCATTTCGTCATAACTTCAACCACCAGTTCATCAGTGCGATCGACAGCTTTGATGACCCCCTCTCCTTATACGGAAAAGTTTTTGAGTTTGAGGAAGAGGGTTAGCAATCGCGAGTGGGGGCAAATTTACACCGAAGTCGATGCGATTTTCAGAGAGTTGATAATCACTCGGGAGGATTTGGTGCAAAAGGCTAAAGGGTTTGCTGTTAAAGGGGCAGATGTTTCGCAACGGGTGCTAGCAAGCAGTGCTTCTGTTTTAGGTGGAGGCGCGAAGATCATGTTCACCATCGGCAATTCCATCCTCTACGGAGCTGCTGAGGTGTTCAATTTTGTATCTCAGTTGATGGTGTTCTTTTGGGTTCTATATTACCTTATCACATCAGAATCTGGTGGAGTAACAGAACAAGTAATGTCTATGATTCCAATATCAAAACCGGCTAGGATTAGATGCGTGGAAGTTCTTGATGAAGCTATTTCTGGCGTGCTTTTGGCAACAGCTGAGATTGCATTCTTTCAAGGATGTCTTACATGGCTTATGTTTAGACTGTTTGAAATACACTTTGTGTATATGTCAACAGTGCTTGCTTTCATCAGCCCCTTATTGCCCATATTTCCACCTTGGTTTGCGACAATTCCTGCAGCTATAGAACTAGTGCTTGAAAGTAGATACATAGTAGCTGTGGTCTTCTCCATTAGTCACATTGTGCTTATGGATTATGGTGCTGCTGAAATCCAGGAGAGCATACCTGGTTACAGTGCCTACCTTACAGGGCTTAGCATCATTGGTGGAATGACATTGTTCCCTTCTGCAGTTGAGGTAAGTTTTAACAGCTGATTCCTTTAAATCTTTAAAAATCTTCATCAAACAGTACTCAAATGGGTGTCTCCTTCCTTCTTCCACAGGGAGCAATTATGGGACCATTGATTACGACGGTTGTGATCGCTTTGAAAGATCTCTATGTGGAATTCGTTCTGGAAGAACCTAAGAAAAAAGACTAGAAGAACACACCATACCCTTCAACGGGTTTGCTTCCATGGTGGAGAGAGCTCATGTATATTAGTACCACTGGTTTCCAACAACTTCAAACCACAATTCTTTGCTACTTGAACAGTGCTTCAATCTACATGCTATGTTTATTACATTTTTTTATATCCCTTTGAAATCAGTGGCAATGGTTATGTATCCTCGTGTTTGCTTAGAAAGAAAGCAATATCGTATATTCTTTGATTCAGTATTTAAACATGTAATAACTGGTGAAGCCAATGTTTGAGTTCTGTATTTAAACAAGTAAGAACTGGTGAAAGGCAATATTTGAGTTGAGAGAGAATGTGTGAAGTTGGTGGACTTGTTTCTTTATTTTTATCTGTTACAGGCAGCACCAAATAATACATCCCAAGAAGCAAGATTACAAGGGAAAAGTCAATGAAAAAACTCTGCTTGTATTTCATTAAGTCTCAACCAAATCAAGAATGCATACATCATTGCCATTTGAATGACCATTTAGTATATTTACAACAGCAGCCATAGCCGTAGGAGATATATACATCATGTTTTCTAGAAAAAAAATACAGCATCTTCAAATCCACTTCATTCCCTAATTGCTATGGCATTGAAGTGATGAATTACTTAATGTATTTGAGCAGGAATTTCCTGTGAAAGTCATTCCTTATGGTATCTTTAATGAAGCACTTTTGAGGCTTGGTTTCACCACGAACCTGGTTCTTGAAGACGACATCATCATCCCACCTAAACCATGTATAGATATATAACAAAATTAGGAAAGAACTTCTATCTCATTTCGAATACCAGGCTTTACTTGGATGACACTAGCGGGATGTGCTGATTTTTCAAGCCTACAGCGTAATATAGCAACAACACAACATTTATCATTGAGTCATATTTTGTTTAACTGACGGAGTTTCTCCTCTGCTTTCTCTTTCTTTATTCGTTCAAGCTCAGCCAATAGAGCTTCTTCATCATCACTACGACAAATAATTTAAGAAAAATTATGAAATGGTAATACACAATAACAAGTAGAACACAGCAGATTCCTGTAGTTACCAACAATAGCAGGAATTATCCTTTAATAGGTTCCAGAAATTATGCAATCATAACTCATTAAAATTTTGCATTTTAGTCTTCTATTGACTTCACCAAACAATTATATGCCATATTTTAGACTGCGTCATCTAAACCATCCAAAAGCTTAAAAGAATCCAATAATCAAAGTAATCAATTGGGGTAGCAGACAAAACAGATATACTGGAAAGGAGTAGAACCTTGCTTCATCACTGTTGACCTCCACATCAGAATCATCGGCATCAATACTGCGTGGAACAAATCCATCTTCAGTCTCCCTCTTTGCCCCTACGAGTGACTTATCCTGTTAGTAAAATGCTTTTATAGCCCAATAATTTGATAATTGAGTAGGTTGAGAGTTCACCTTCCAAAAGAAGATGGTTTCCTTATGACAATCTCTATTACTTTGAAGAAGTACAACTGGACGATTATAAAAGAAAGAAAGAGTTCTATTTATACTTGAGCTCATCATGATCCAATGGTCTAGTTTAAAATAGATCACCGGTTAAGATTAAAGACAATGCACAACTTGAGATTCTTACGGGATTTATAAGATCCTCTAAATACAAATTACTGGAGTGTTTACATATTTATCAGGCTAAATAGATGGAGCTTTAGTCTCTCTAAATAATGTGTCAGTTCTGTTGGGCCAAATGACCCCAAGTGAACAAGATGAATCATCAAATCATGAGCTCCTTTGCGCAACCCGTAACCTTTGGAAACCATATCAATAGAAAAAAATTCATGCAATATACAAAGAACAGTTAGTAGCATCCTTGGATTTGTCCTTTGATGAGAAATGTCTCCGTTCACGCTCTTCAAGCTCAGCACGGAGGTTTCTCTTCTGCAACTCGTCTTGTGTGTCCTGCCCATCTTTTCTGCATTTTACACATGCAAAAACAAATAGATAAACAATGAACTTGGGTGCAATACAAGTATACCATAGGACCTTAATGCATCTCTAAATGCCAAGAAGCATGGATTTTAAATATGGAAATTCTCCAAAACCAAGGCTTTGTAAACACGTGAGAAGAACACAAGAACAACAATACATATTCACAGCATCATTTTCCGCTTCAATCATTACCTTTCTATCTACAGCAATTAGATACTCTAATTAAACAAAAAACACCAACATGATGTTTGAAGTTAGAACAGCCCATGAAACACGCACATATAGATATGATGAAGTATAAAGAAGTCTTAAAAGAGACTGCCCTATGCTTTAGAGTAGAGTAGTATGAGCAGCAAGGTCCATGGATGAGTACTTCTGAGATGGGCCAAAAATCCGAGTATCACCTTATTCGTTTTCACCTTTGGCAGGCTGCCATGTGGGTCTAGCAGCGGTTGTCATATGTCTTCCTCAGATATATATGAAAGCAAAAACTTAGGGTTTTAAATACAGCAGAGTGACGCATAGATACAGAGCAGATAACTCTTAGTATAAATCTATCATAAACTTAATCTTAGGGTTTCGAAAATTAGCTTAATTGAATTGCTAGTCCGTCCGAAACTTGAAGGAAAAAGAGCTTAGGGTCAGAAGAGAAAGCCGAGGCTCAAAGTTTTTATATATTTTAATTTTAATATGGTTTATATTTTATACGTTATTATTAATTAATTTCGAAATATACATTTCTACTTTTTCAAATATAAATTTATATTTTAAATACTTATGTATACAGATGATATGGGTCAGATTTGGGTTGAGCTTCAATAGAATTTTAGGCTAATTTTTTAGTCTGGGTATGATTCGGTTAGAAAAATAAGCCTAAAATTTTACTCAATTCGCCCGAATAAAATACTAAATTGAGTTTGACTCAGCTCATATGTATTAATTTTTTATGTTATTATTTTTATATAAAATAATTTACCAAAAATAATACATCAAATACACTAAAAACATTAAAATAAATATTTCCTAACAAGTTAAAAATAAATTAATAAATTATTTATACTTAAATAATACTAATATAGGTGCAACTTAACAAACAAATACCTCTAAAATAGTAACAAAATTAATAATAAAATAAGAGTTCTATAATATCTAAATAATAACAACAAAATAGTAGCAATATAATAGTAAAACGACACCAAAACAGTGAAAACGGCAACAAAAAACAATAGGTTTTTTGTTCAAATTGGTCGGGGAAAAAAAAACTTACACAAGGCCTAACTCGTTTAAAAAGCGAGCCTCATTTTTTTGCAAAGTCCATTTTTTGGACTTATATTTTTGCCCAAATCTTTCTACTTTTTGGGTGGGTCTTCGACTCGGCCCATGATGAGGCCTACTTACGCATGTAATATAGCTTATAGTATAAGTTAAATTTGTACAATTTAGATTTAAATTTTTGTTACGGACACACCATAGCTCGAAAGAGCGTCCCGTTGTTAGCTCTCATGAGCATCCCGATATTTGGCTCTCATGAGCTTCCCGTTAAATGGTTCTTACGAGCCTACCATTAATAGCTCTTCGGAGATCCCGATTGGATGTGATCCTGCATGTGTTGTGGACACACCACCGCTCTTATGAGCGTCTAGATATATGGCTCTTCGGGGCTTCCCGATTAAAGGCTCTTTCATGAGCTTCCTGATTAATTGGCTCTCTGGAGCTTCCAGATATTGGCTTGCTTGAACTTCTCGATTAAGGCTCACACAAGTTTCCTGTTATATGGCTCAAAAGAGCTTCTCGTTTATATGGTATGAGTATTCCTGAATATAAATTGATGAATTATATATTTGTACACTTTGTGTGTACTACCCATATATCCATCAATATTCTAAATGATTCAACAGGTAAAGTTCTGACATGAGATAACATGAAATTGAAATGAACTATACCAGTATATACCCAAAATATATGGAATTAATATATGAACACAAGATGTGGAAAGTTTATGAATATGGAAATTTGATATTTGATGAGCTCATACATGTTTCTTGATAT
Organism: Gossypium arboreum; assembly: GCF_025698485.1. NCBI lineage: Eukaryota > Viridiplantae > Streptophyta > Magnoliopsida > Malvales > Malvaceae > Gossypium > Gossypium arboreum. The sequence continues at coordinate 108,190,519 of NC_069070.1, read as the reverse complement.
TCATATGAAATACATGACTGACATGTTTGATTAGGATATGTGTATAGGCTATCGACCAAATTTTTTTGGATGAATTTTGTATGCTTACCTTACATGTGAATTAAATGGTAAGTTAATTTCCCGTTATACGAACTTACTAAGCATTAAATGCTTACTCTGTTTTATTTTCTTTGTTTTATAGTAATTCAGAAGCTTGTTGGGTTGGAAGCTTGGCGGAGATACCTCACACTATTCATCAGCTCGTTTCGGTATATATAGTAAACTAAATTTTGGTTATAATGGCATGTATAGACTAAAGCTAAATTCGACCAATGATGGCATGAAAATGGTTAGTTGAAAATAGCCATTGGTATGGCTTGTGATTGGTATATTTTGATATGTATAAGTATGGCCTTAATATGTTTAATGTATGATTTGTTAGTTGAATGATGAATACTAATAGGCATATTGATGCATTGTTTGATTTGGCAGATTTAGTACAAATAAGCCTATATGTGTGATTGGGCAAATAGGTAAGTATAATTACTTGATTATATGTAGAATTACGAACCAAATTTTGGTCTGATTTGAATGCTTTGGTATGGCTTGATGATATGTTAAAGTGATAATATAGGTTGAAGACAAATAAAGTGAGAAATGTGGCCTTGGGAATGGCTTATTTTCGTCCACATGGGCAGGAGACACTGGTGTGTGTCTCAGCCTTGTGTGACACATGGCCTAGCACATGGGGGTGTGATTTGGCCATGTGTCCCCTGCATCTTATGAGTTGCGAAACAAAATACCCAAACTTTTTCACAGGGCCTAGCACACAAGCGTGTGGCTTGGCTGTGTGACCCCTACACCCAAATAATGCAAGTCAGTATGCTCACACGGCCTACCACACAGGCGTGTGGCTTGACTGTATGATCCAAGTCAGAGAGCACCCTAATTTGGTCACGGGCTAGGACACGGCTCTGTGCCCCAATTTTTAATGTCCATACAAGCGCGTGTCCCCTGCACTTTGGAAAAATTTTGATGTTTTGTGAAAAATTCTCTAAGTACCCGGTTTAGTCCTGATTCTGTTTCTAATGCATATTTTGGGCCTCGAGGGCTCATATAAAAGACATTATGATTGTATATGATTAATTTTTTATATGAATGTGAAATAGTATGAAATGTCTGTATTTGATCTATAAACTTTCGGTAATGCTCCATGATCTTATTCCGGCGACGGATATGGGTTAGGGGTGTTACATCTCTCCCTTAAAAATTTCTCTACACCATTGTTTATGTTTGACTTTCAAGTGTTTAACTTCTTCGGCAGAGAGATTTATTTCTGTTTGAGGGAGACAATGTGCTAGTTTTAAGGTACGCTTAAGTTCATGATGATGTGGTGGCACTTCGAAACCTATATATTTCATCTGTAGTGTCAGGACGAAACCTTTTGCATTAGAAGTCCATCGCGTCACAACTCAGCCTTCGAGTTCATGGTGCTTAAATGATCACGGGTTGTAGTCTAATGATAGGTCCTAGTTGATGGATGTTAATGTGCGGTCAAGATTTGGAGTATGAGTCGGGAGCCCACTTGATGGTGGTTATGCGATTATGGGTTCAAGTTCCACCTTACCAAAAGTGGATGCTTTGTAGAACCGAGACATAAGATTGAGATAATAATTGTAGGGATAAACTCATGGGCTTTCCAATATAATCCACTTATTCTTTTTCTCCATCACCATCAAAGGTAGTATTACCAACCTCCCTCTTGTCTGAAACCGGTGACGAAGTTAGGGGCAAGTACACTGTGAGAGGGTGAGCGATTGTACCTTTGGAAAAAAAGCTAGAGGTCGTTTTGAGTCGACAACAGTTGTTGTGATTAAATCACTCATAAATAACTACAACCGCTGTCGCCCTGGCTCGACTTCCACTATTGTTACCCCCCCGACGACTCGACCTCTAACTTCTCTCCACAGCCACCATCGCGCCCCTCTGATAATGCTCTTGTATCCAACTTTGTTACTATTTCGGACAATAGGGAGATTATGGATCTTGTTTTTGGTAGAGATGGAGAAAAAAAATAAGTTGGTTATACTAGAAAGCCTTTGAGTTTTTCCCTTTGATTATCATCTCAAACTTTTGTATTAGGTTCACAAACCATCCTCTTCCGGAGAGGTGGAACTTGAACTCGTGATTGCATAATCACTGTTAGGTGGGCTCCCAAGTTATATTTTAAACCATGACCCTACATTATTTTTTTGATAAAAAGACCCGAGGGTCATCCTCAATTAATAACATCATTTAAAACAAATTTATGGACTTCAGAAGGATAGTCCATATTAAAATCCTTATTACAATAATTTGTTTTGGTCTACCTACAAAGATAATCAACCACTTTATTACAACAGCGGGGGCCCTATTTAAAATTGAAAAAAACTAAAACAATGAATTTGCCTTTAGATCTTCCGCATACGATGGCCCAGCATAGTCAAATCATAGCTTCTATTTTTGAAGCGGTTCACAAGACTGGCACAGTCAGACTCCAACTCCAAAGTATTCTAATTATTTGATCGGAAAACCTTTAAGCTTTCTTCTATGGCCAGCAATTCAGCCCACTCAATTTGCATCTCTTTATCCATAACCCCCATCCGCCCCCTATGAACAAAGCCCTCAGAATCTCTAGTGACCAGCCAGTAGTATACCTTCTTCCCATGAACAAAGGCGTCAAAGTTAATCTTAATCACCCCTTGAGGCGGTTTCTTCCAGACTGTATCCTTCGCTTTCCTAGGTAACATCGGCTCCTATAGCAGGTTAAAAATTCGAAAGTCCTTACTCAAAGCCGCTGCTCTCTCCTAGATCACTTTGGCCCCTTCTTCCGCTTCCCTAAAGATTTGGTTATTTCTACAGTTTCAAACGTTCTAGAGGACGGTGAAGAGGTCAGAGACCATCTTATAATCCAATTCTCTCACCATATCTTCGATCTAGTTAATGCACCTGGAATAATTCCCGACCAGGAACTTATTATGAAGCCCACCATGCTCAAGCACATCACGGGCCAGCGGGCAGTCCTTCATCACATGAATAAGGGTCTCATTCTCTTTACCGCATCTGGACAAGTATCATCAAAGCTATTACGAAAACTGGAAATTTTTTCGTACGTAGGCAAGATGTTATGGCCAAGTCTTCAGCAAAAAACCTGAATTTTCGGAAGGGTTTTTAATTTTCACGTGATTTTTCAAAAGATCCTATGAAGGCCAAATCCTACCTGTTTAAGCATCAACCACGAATAGGCAGACTTTGAAGAATAAATACCATGAGGGTTATGAAACCAAGTACGTCGATCTTCAAGACCATTATGAATAATGGGGATATTACATATTTGGTCCCCATATTTTCACCATAGATATCCCGAACCCTTTCCTTGTTCCAATCATCTTTGCTATCGTTGAACAAATTACAAACCTTCTCCTCTTTGACTAGTCTTTTTTCAAGAAAAATGGACTTACCCGAAAAACCTTCAAAACCCCAGTTATCGTGCCACACTCTAATACTTTTGTCGTTACCAACAATCTAACGAAAACCCTCGTGAAAAGCCATAGCTGCCTTAGCAATACTCTACCACATATAAGAGGGCTTGTCCATACTTTTAGGGTGAAAAACATCTCTATCAGGAAAGTACTTAGCACTTAAAACTTTATAGCACAGTGTATCCTTACAGTTGATGAGGCGCCACACCTGTCTGCTCAATAGAGCAATGTTGAACAGCCGAAGATCCCTAAAACCAAGGCTGCCCATACCTTTCGGGTGACACAGCCAATTCCAAAGTAGCATGTTCCAGCCTTTTTTCTTCTCCCCACCACATACGGCTCGTCATGGATTAAATATCCTCTAAAACCCACTTAGGAGCCATGAACACCGAGAAGGCGTAAGTAGGGATCGCTTAGATAACAGACTTGATAAAAATCTCCTTGCCTCCATTTGACAAAATGTGTTTTGACTAGCTGTTAATTCTGTTGACTAGCTGTTGATTCTGCTCGCAAGACGATCCAAAGTGTTCTAAAAATGCTCGATCTTTTTTTAGTAGCAGGGATGGGGAGGCCAAGATATCTATCGAGATTATCCACCACTTTCATATAGAGTAAACCCCCTAAAGTAACACGTTGAGCCACAGGGGTGTTGGGGCTAAAGTTCACCATAGACTTTTCCAGATTAATGCACTATCCTGACATCCTTGTAAAGTTGTCCAAGATTCTCATAAAAGTTTCTACTTCACTATGTTGATTCCTGACAAACAAAAGAGCATCGTCAGCAAAGAATAGATGATTAATTCTAGGACCATCCTTACTCGCACGGATGCCTTTAATATTATTATTCTCTTAGGTTTTGAGCAACATGTGAAAGAAAACGTCCATGCAGAAAAGAAATAAGGGGAAAGGGGGTCCCCTTGGTGAAGAGCCCTCTCCAGGATAATGATATCCGTAAGGTTCATATTGCATTTAACTCTATACCGAACCGTACAAGCATAATTCATGATTTTTTAACCCAGACTCTAGAAAAACCCATTCTTATCATCACTTTCTTGAGAAAACTCCATTCCACTCGATCATATACTTTGCTCATATCGAGCTTGATCACACAACCCTTGTTAGGGCCATTTTTGGAGCTCCGAAGGTAGTGCATAAGTTCATGAGCAATAAGGACGTTGTCGTGGATCATCCGGTCAGGGACGAAAACGCTTTGATTTTGGCTTATACACTGGGGAAACACAACTTTGAGCCGATTAGCTAATGATCTTATAGATGACCCTACACAAGTTTATCGGGCAGAAATTTGTCATCTCACACGGATTCTTGACCTTAGGAATCATGACCAGTAAAGTATCATTAATGCAATCTACCTTTTTATTGCCTTGTAATACATCTCGGCACATCCTTAAGACATCACTTTCCACCGTCGACCAATGCTCTTTGAAAAACTCATTGGTAGTCAATCAATCCCCTGGGCTTTTCGGGGATCCATTTGCTTAAAGGCCATCATAATCTCATCATCAGCAAACTCACTATTTAAGAAACTATTCATGTCATCAGCAATGCATATCGGAACAAAACTCAGATCAATATCCTCATCTGGCTCGATAGAGGTCTTGAAAAGATCATGGAAATAGCTCCAAATAATGTGACAGATCTCATTTTTGTCTTCATGCCACGTACCTTGCATGTCCTTAAGCTTATAGATGCTATTTTTCTCCTTTCGGCCCGTAGCTCACACATGAAAATACCTGGTGTTACGGTCGCCTTCTCTGAGCTATTGATTGCGAGCCCTTTGTGCCCAGTACCTCTCTTTCGTATCGTATAAATGACGCAGTTGATCACGAGCAGCCTTCAAAAAGTTCGACGACCTCTTATTATTTGGCTCATCTATGATCTTACCAATCTTCATTTCCAGCTCATTAATCTTATACTTCATTATCTTATACCGTTGATACTGCCACGGGTCCAGCTCCTCCTGAATGTTATTCTCTTATCTAAAATATTATTATCCTTATCAGCCCAAATGCGGTTAATAATATCCTTAGTTTCCTGCTCCTTAGCCCAACAAACATCATACCTGAAGCAAGATCTATAGTCTCTCCCTGTCTCCCTCGGCTAACAACCTAGTGTGTTCAACAATATAGCCTCATAGTCAGACTTCAACTGACGCACCACTTTAGTAGTAATAAAAGGCAATTTTTCAATCAAATCCTCCAAAACCAAAAACCTATCCAGTCTTTCCTTGACGAGGTTGGCTCTCTCTCTGTTATTAGACCACGTAAACCAACAATTGCTAGTTTTAACATCAACCAAAGCCAACTCGTCTAGGATATCTCTGAACTCGTTTATAGGTTTTCTCGACTTTCTACGCCCCCTTCCTTTTCAGCATTGTTAATGATAGTATTAAAATCGCCTCCAACAATCCAACCTTCCTTGATCGTTCTTTTAACCCTTCTTAACATATCCCGCGATTGATTCCTTAAGTTTGGGTCGGCTTGACCATAGAAACCAGTAAACCAAATCGCATCATTCTCATCAAAAGTAACTAGAAAATCAATATGGTGATTAGAAAAATTCTGCACATCCACCTTCACACCCTCCTTCCACATTAAAGCAATACCCCCATTCTTACCCTCCGAGTTAATAGCCATGCATCCTTCCATCCTACAAATTGATCGAATACGAGAGAAACTATTAGAGTGAATTTTGGTTTCACACAAAAAGAGAACATCAGGAACATTTGCAACAAGGAGTTGCTTCAACTCACGAACTGTCGCAGGGTTTCCAACCCCACGACAGTTCCAGCAAAAGATCTTCATGGTTCCTGGCGAGGCTGATCTCCAGCCACCGCCTTTAAAGGTGAAACATTCTCCATCAATCTTCTTCTAGCAATTTTGGAAGGGCTTTCATCAGGGTGTTCTCCATTCCACCCCCTCATTCTCTTTCTCTTATGCTTGAATCGTCTCATGCTATCCCTAGCCAACTTGTGATTCCTTTTCTTCGTGGGCCAGGTTGATATCGGGTCTTCTTTAACACCCTTCTCTTTATACTTCTAATTAGGTTAGCCACTATCGTCCTTTGTATTTGTATGGCTTTCTTCTCTATCTATGAAAATTAATACATTAACATTTGTCAATTAGGAGCCCTTGTTATACTATAACCTGTGACGTTATAAGCGTCATGAACTTCGAGTCTGAGTTGCAATATGATGGGTTTGTAAGGCAATGGTTCCATCTTGACATGATAGTAGAAATGTATAGGTCTCCCAATACTATTGCATCACCATCAACTGAAATTATACCTTTGAGTTTTCACAATGTCTACCTCAAACATAAACACAAATAAACCGACCTCCCATTATTTCAAACCTTAAAACCTACAGCCCAAAAATAAACCCTAAACCTTTAAACCCCCCTAAAATCTATTTAGCACACTAAAAAAACCCTAAAACCCTTAAAAAAACTCTAAATCCAATTAAAAAGTTTTCACCCTATCTCCAAAATCGACCTATTCCGATAAAGATTTTAGAAATTGACCTATTCAGTTAAATTTTTTTTAAAGCCACTTTTTTTGTTGTTGTTAATTTAGCCTAAATAAACAGGCATCCCATTTTCTTTATTTTCTATTTATTTATTTTTTATAAATAAAAAAAAATGTGGGAAGATGAATGACCGTCCACTCCACCTCTCAAAAAGGATAGAGACTATGAAGTTGTTAATTCTTGTAAATGAATTAGAGTATGAGCTACGGGTTTGCTTTTTCTTATAATACATTCAAGAATAAGAAAGTGAAAACCAAGATAATAAGGTGTTGCTCCAAAAACATGCCAATAAATGTGAGAATTTCATTCATATTTCGTTGTGGAATGGAACACGTATTAATTTTCATTATATAATAATATTAATGATAAAATAAAATAAAATAAAACCTCCCATCACCCATATCAACGAAACATACCTGCCCATATTTGGAAGATGAAACAAGGTGGTCAAAGTCAAAGCTGATTACTTAGTCATTAGTCTCTTTCGGGGTGGCCTCACCAGTGTTAGTATTATCAATTAACAATTAATTAATTAATATCATGTGTACGATATGATGAAATGAGTTGGAAGATGAAACAAGGCACCTTTCCATATGTTTCCAGTTTAACATTTCATCCTATCTTATATCTTAAAACGTCAGGTTTTAAACAATTTTGACGATAAATAAATAAACAAATACATCCATTTGACGTGAATGGATGCTTCTAAATTATCTAGATAAGTTTGACGGAAACACACAATTGTGATGACCATCCAATCCATACAGAATTTTCATTCGGGTCAAATTCTGGCATTTACTCTTTCTTATTATCTCAATCTACTATTTTTATTTTCCTAATATTATTATTTAGGTCAAATAAATAAAATGTTAACAAATATTTTCAAAACAGAAAAATAATAGAACTAAACTTTAAATTTAGTTAAAACTTTTCTTTCTATGGAATTATAAATATCAATTACAAAAATAAACCAGATCTATTACAAACAAGTTGTTCATCTATCTGAAATTGTTCAATGATTTCTGTCAGAACTTTCTTGAACATTTTAGTACCATACAAAAAATTTCACATTACACCAGCTAAAGTATGAGTTGTAACATTGGATTCTCTTGAAACTTTTTGTATGATCACTCACCGATCTCTTCTATAAAGCTCCTGAATTTTTTATAACCAAGTCCCTATTAGATTTTCCATGAGTCTTGTCCGAAATTGCTGTAAGAGCTTAAGTTCAATCCGTTTCAACAATAATATCATCCCATTTCGCATCCCAAACTAGAGTAAGACGATCATAAATTGTCTAAATTTTAGCCTGCTCGACACTGCACTTGCCAATGTTCCTCCAAGCCATCTACTCACATCATCTCTTGAAGCAAATCTCAAATTTGAGGATCACGCTCCATCCGTGTTTAGTTTTATGTATCCAATAATAAAGGTTTTCATTCTCAACATTGTCTCTGTCTCATGATAATTAAAAGATCTAAAAAAGATTTAATTAAAACTTAATATAATATTAAATACAAAAGCATTAAAAAATATATAAGAATTAAATTTTAAATTTTTTAAACTTCAATGTTGGATCCACAACTAAGGGTGTTGATCCATAGTCAGTCCTCCAATTTGAATTTCATGTCTCATACCAAATTAAGGGAAGTATAGTAGTGGAGTTCTAACTTCTAATGCTAAACAATTAGCATAAAACTAAAAATAGATTAAAGATTGATGAAGTCATGTTGGTCTTTTAACATAATAATACTGTAATGTAATGGAAATGGAACTAGGTTGGATTTGGTGGCCAACTGCCCACCACCACCACCACTGTACCCGCCACAATTCAAAACATTTTACATCAATATATTAATCAATTAATTATGAAACAAAATCTCTTTTTGCCACTTTCATAATTAAAACCATTGTGATTTTAATTCATATTTATATGACATGGAGAGAATTTGATTGTTTTTATTCTAATTCTTCGCAAGGGAAAAAAAAAAGATAAAAAGGAAAAATAATAGCAGTTGAAGAGGCAGCAGTTGTTGTCTCAGCTTTGCTTACTAGAGACACAAAAACCTGAGGGAAGTTAGGCCAACGGTTAGCTTCTCTCAAAGTTTCCCTCTTTCCATTCACTTGGAATCAAAGCAAAGGTTTTTTTCAGTTGATTCTTGGTCACCATCTCAAACCCAACTTCACCTTCCCCTCTCTTTCTCAATCCTTCTCCATATTTCATTCAAATCCCTATATACTTAAATACCCACCTCGGTTTCCCTGCTTTTTCAGGCTTGTTTCCTTTTTGGGGGTTAATAATTCCTGGTGAACGCGTGGTTCTTTATTGGTTTCTGAGGTATTATATTTAGTTGGTGTCCCCCCCTATATTTGTGCTTTGTTTGAAGTACATGTTTTGACAGTATTTAGAAGTTGGTGAGCTGTGACTAGCAAGTTGGGTATGGCTGCCTCCAGAGCTATTCCTGCAGATATATAAGCTTATGGTATTTGTTTCTCAACTACCTCATGTTTGTTAATTTGCTCATGGAAGTCTTGCTGATATAATCCCCAGCGATATATTTGTGATTCATCAGTTTCATGAGATTTGTGTTGAACAACAAAGTTTTTCGTTTTTTTTTTTTTTGCAATTGTTATTTGGGGCTGAAGTAGGAACTTGTTCATTAGTTTTGGAGTAGTTGTAATCATGAATACTCGTCATTCGTTTCAACCGGATTCATTGTGTAATTCGAGCACTGCGGCTCCGTTTTCGTCGAATCCTACTGGAGAAGAAGATGGAGTGGCTGCAGGTTCCCGGAGCAGGTCTCCTCGTGCCGCGTCTTCTTCGATTTTGATAAGGATGGTGATGAGGATGTCTAGAGCAAGGTGGTTTACCTTCTTGAGGAGAGTTTTTCACTACCAGAATGGATCGAGGTCCGACCTCGGGTCCAATCCTTTCAATTCCAGCACTTGGATGATGCTGGAGTTCTTGGCTTTAGTAATTCAGATTAGCGTCATCACATTCACTTTGGCCATTGCAAAGAAGGAGAAGCCTGTTTGGCCTATGAGGATATGGATTGTTGGCTATGATATTGGTTGTGCCCTTAGTTTGTTACTTCTTTACGGGCGCTACCATCATCTTCACATCACTCAAGGAGACGGTTTTGGCCTTGCCGACGTAGAACAACAGAGGACAAATGAAGAATCGAGGTAAGCTTCTTGACACTCGATTCAACCTCTGGTGTCATGCATGGCATCATTCATAACAGAATTTTCATGTTCTCATCATGCCATATCATGTTAGTGTCAGAACTTGGAAGATATATGCTGAAACCCCATAATTATGTAAGGAAACATAATGACTAGGAACTTGCTTGTATGTTCAGGAGCACACATTTGATGAACAAGTGCCGGACATCACTAGAACTGTTCTTTGCAATATGGTTTGTGATGGGGAATGTATGGGTGTTCGATTCTCGATTCGGATCCTTCCAACGAGCTCCAAATCTTCACGTGCTTTGCATCTCTTTGCTAGCTTGGAATGCTCTGTGCTACTCTTTCCCATTTCTGTTGTTCCTACTTCTGTGTTGTTGTGTGCCACTTATTAGCAGCCTCTTAGGTTACAACATGAACATGGGTTCCACTGATAGAGGAGCATCTGATGATCAGATCTCCGGGCTACCTAGTTGGAGATACAAAGAAATCAGCACCAACTCGGAGCTAGATCACAATTCGGACCACACAAACGAAGATCCAGTAAGTCACATATAGTTGAACAAACATTTGCACATATACCATACTTAGTGTAGGAGACTAATGATGTTCATCTTGTGTTGTGTGACAGGAGTGCTGTATTTGCCTAGCCAAGTACAAAGACAAAGAAGAGGTGAGGCAGTTGCCATGTTCCCACATGTTTCACCTCAAGTGTGTGGATCAATGGCTCAGGATTATATCTTGCTGTCCACTTTGCAAACAAGAACTGGAGAGATAGAAACAAAGAGAGCAAATACCAGAGCTGAAAAAGCTCTTCTCTTCTTCATTATATTTTTCCCTTCCGTTCACTATGGTGTGATTTATTTTATTTGTATACGGTACATTCGCAAAGGTTACTTAGAGTGAGTTTATTGTTTTGTACAGTGGATGCTCACCAGTAACCAACTTTTTTTCCTTTTTGGCTGAAATTTTTATACTGTTTCTGGGAATATGTATAGCAGAAAGAATCAAGAATGAAGATTTTAATTTTGGTTAATACCCCAAACTTTCTACATAACTTTATCAATTCATGCTGTAAAATAATGAGTATAATAAATTGCTAATCAATCTGCTTCCCAATTCTCATTATTTCAGTCTCAAGTGAAAACTACCAGCACCAGTTGGCAACTAATGATTAGGCAAAGTGCCAAGAACAAAACTTTAAAGGATGCTGTTGGAGTTTTTGTAAGAGTAGAGGAAGAAAAACAGGGCACAAGACAAGGCAGCAGGATACAAGAAAAAATTTTTACTTGCTCACAAATGTGCAGCAAGGAAGCTTATGGCTGATAGCTCATTGTGCTCACTCATTTAATAAGAAAACAATACATTTAGAATCAAAATACATCACCAAATACTACCTACTACCACTAAGTAGCTTAGTAACTTGATAAACATTGCTTGTACACATAAACAAGCCACCTAAACTAGTCATTCAACACATAATGTATCAAGCTGTCATCAACTTGTTCATTTTCAACTAGTTTAATTACAATGAAACTAAAGAGAAAACCTTGCTGTTACACCAAGGATACCTGCTGCAGCATGTTTACAATCTGCATGCACTTCGACCAAAAATATCACAGCAGCATGGGTGGCCAATTTTCAACAGATGCACTCTGCTTTATAGAAATGTGTTAAATGGATATTGTGGTGAGTTAATTTGTTGACATAATGAATCTGAATTCAGATTTGGAGTGCTGAGAAATTTTGGGTTTGGGCCAGAAATTAAGGAGGATTCGGGGAGACTTGGTTGTTCTTACATTAAATAAAAGAAAATGGGTCCACAATTGCGGCAGAATCTGAGACGTAACATTTGTTTTGACAGAAACGAGAATGAATGTGGAGTGGAAGGTAAAATATCTAGTGCCTACTTAGAAAATGCAGCCACTGCCATTTTTTCTTCCCACGCCAACCGTATTTCCATGCCTTATTCAAGTTATTTTCCACTTCCTTTTCCTTTATTATAACACCACCACCCTCATATATATATAAACCTTTCAATTCACTTTAGTGTGGTTTATGCTGTCTCTCTTTGTGGTTTCTTCATATGAAATAACGAAGAGGGAAAAACCCAGACATGAGTGACATAAAACCCAAGTTTCTGGAGGTCTACTCTGCACTTAAATCAGAGCTTCTTGATGACCCAGCTTTTGAGTTTACTGATAATTCTCGCCAATGGGTTGAGCGTGTAATTCCCTCTCTCTCTCTTGTTGATTTCTTTGTTGTGAATTGTTTTATATTGGGCTCTTCTTGTTCTTTAGTCTAAAGGCTGAACACTTTCTGGGGTTAATTGTTTCGATACTCTTGGTTTCAAAGATTAGGTACTAAGGCTTTCTTCTTCTTTTTTTATTTTTTATTTTTTTTTGCATAAACTTTGAATTTGGTGTTCCTAGGTAGCAGGAGCAGCAGTAATTCTGCATATAAGTGTCAAAAGTGTGTGTGTGTGTGTAAGATTTTGGAAAGTTTATCAAGTTGTTTGATTGGAGCTATTGGTGAATCATTTGTTAGTCCCGGAAGGTTGAGATGTTTGTATGGACACAAAAAGAAAAAAAGAAATGGTTTTGATTTGAAATAACATGATTATTTCAACTGTGAATTCATAAGCTGATTGTTGAAAATTTACCAGGGCCTGCTAGATTTTATTTATTTATTTATTGTAACTATTAAACTTTGATTTTAAATAAAACTTGTAATGAACCAGCAATTGGAAGTGTATCTGTCCCATTAGTTAATTTGATCTTATAAGCTTTAAATAATTTCTGTTTCGGGACTTGTTGTCATCCCTCTCCTTTCTTTGAGTAGTATCTTATGAATAATTGAAAATCCTGATAGCCTGTTTCTCCTTTTGCTGCAGATGCTAGATTACAATGTTCCTGGAGGTATGAAGTCTGTCACAGTTCAGAATAAAAATCGATAAGCGACCAGTATCTTTATTAAGGGTGTTCAATGATTTTATTGTTGGCAGGAAAGCTGAACAGAGGGTTGTCTGTCATTGATAGCTACAATTTGTTGAAAGAAGGGAAAGAGCTGAGTGATGATGAATTTTTTCTTGCATGTGCCCTTGGTTGGTGCATTGAATGGGTATGCCTTAAGGATACATAACCTTTACTGTTATTTTTCCTCATTCTCATCAATAGTTGCAACAGTTGTTTCACTTTTGTTCTACTGGAATTGACTTTTTTTCTTAACATTGAACAGCTTCAAGCATACTTTCTTGTTCTCGATGATATCATGGATGGCTCTCACACACGCAGAGGTCATCCATGTTGGTTCAGGCTTCCTCAGGTAACTTAACAAAGAATGACCTTCCCTTCCTAACATTACAACACAATCTTGTTTGTTCCTTTGTGCTTTCTGGGGATAAATCAGTTTGCAAACCAGTTGAGTCTGTCTATGGAGTTGGCTTTCTCAGCACTATGGAAATTCTAACGTCTGAAAGTTTCATTGTAGGTTGGGATGATTGCTATCAGTGATGCCTTAATTCTGCGAAACCAAATCTTCAGAATTCTCAAGAAGCACTTTAGAGGAAAGCCTTATTATGTATATTTACTAGATTTATTCAATGAGGTGAGTTTGTTGTTGCACTGACTGCAGACTGCCGATGTTCACTCGCATTTGATATAATCAGGTGCTGCTGGTGTATCTGAACTATTTTTATTTAGGTGGAATTTCAAACAGCCTCGGGTCAAATGATAGACTTAATTACCACACTTCAAGGAGAGAAAGACCTATCAAAGTACTCATTGTCAATGTAAGACAGTATTTGAAATTGTTGCATTAAATGTAACTTAAGCTCGAGGGTATTCTTTTTAGCACTTCTAACATATCAAACGGCATGTTTCATGCAGTCACCGCAAGATTGTTCAGTATAAGACGGCTTATTACTCATTTTACCTCCCAGTGAGTATTCTATGTTACAAGTCAAATTTTTTCCCCAAAGATTTGCAACCCCACTGTGACAAACCAAATTGTAATGCCATCAATGATCATTCAATCTTGCTTCTTGCTTCTAGTGTACATCTTGATCATTCATTTTTTTAAGCATTTAACCTCGTATCTATTGTCATTACATTGGATCAAACACTGCTTCCATATTTTTCAACAAGTAATAACTGCTACTGACTAAAAAGTACAGTTTTCTATCACGATATGTTTAATCTGCTTTGATTGCTTCTTTTTTCTCCACATGAACCAGGTTGCATGTGCATTGCTTATGGCAGGGGAGAATCTTGACAATCATTCTGATGTGAAGAATGTCCTTGTTGAAATGGGGACCTATTTTCAAGTACAGGTGACTACTAATTTCGAGACTAGATTTCCTGTAAGTTAATTTGACAGCTTGAGATATGAGGAACTTCTGATACCAAAAAACTAAAACTCGGTACATTTGTAGTCGCTTTAGAAAGGAACTTCCTAAAACCAATTTCTTTTGTTGGTGGAGTATCTCTGTCAACTATTAGGTAAGCAAACATCTATTATTTTTAGGTATTTTCCTAACGAATTTTTCATTTTACAGGATGATTTTCTAGATTGTTTTGGTGATCCCGAGGTAATTGGCAAGGTGAGTATCAAGGCTGTGCTAATATGGATATCTGTATCTGGTAATGCAATTGGTTTGACTACTGTTTTTCTTCTCCATTAGGTCGGAACTGATATCGAAGACTTCAAGTGCTCTTGGTTGGTAGTAAAAGCTCTGGAACGTGCTAATGAGGAGCAAAGGAAGTTGTTATATGTAAGCAGGAAATACACCTCTGATAATATCATATATATTATATACAACAGTTATAGTCCTGACTTGCTTTAACGATATGTGTTTGATCTTTAGGAGAACTATGGAAAAGATGATCGAGTATGTGTTGCCAAAGTGAAAGAGCTATATCAAACTCTGGATATTCAGGTTTGTCCTGGTGCAATCTACTTTTGCATTCATTAGCTGCGATATTTGTTTGGTTGACAGATAGGTGGTACTCCTACTTGTAGGGTGCGTTTGAGGAGTACGAGAGCAAGAGTTACGAGAAGATAATGAAACAAATCGAGGGTCATCCAAGCAAAGCAGTACAAGCGGTGTTGAAATCTTTTCTGGCAAAGATATACAAGAGGCAAAAATAGAAACTTAAACAAAGCAGAGAGAATAAACACGGGAGACTATGTAGTTCTAATATATTTAGTGTTGATATTATACTATTAGAGGGGAATAAATAGCTAATGATGTAGTCACATGATGAATCTCTCGAGAGTTGTAGTGAAAAATAGAGGGTTAGATGGTAGTTAAACAATGAATAATAGTTATTACAACCATGAAGCATTTGTATCTTGCAGGTGATACTTCGTAAAACTTGTGTTGTGTGCTATGAAATTGATATCCCATGTGTCATTTTAGTACCTTAATTTAGCTTGAACTTGGACCAACCATCATGGCATAGGCCTTTATAGGTACATATGCTATACCGCTTGGATTAAATAGATTTAGATGACAAATTCTAGGGAGTGGTGGTGTGTGGAGTAATTACTAAAATTTATAATTAAATCGAGGAAGGCAAAATTTAGAAAAAAGTGGTTAGAAAAAGAAATTATTGATAGGGAGTAAACCACATGTGGCTACGGAAAACCAATACCAATTTTTAGAAAAAAAGGGAAAAACAATTAACTATTTTTTATTCTATTTCTCCATTCTAATCATTACTTCATTTTGTTTTTGTGTTGGATCATCAAGTTGATGATACACTGTAATTCAATTCCGACTCCCCATTTCTAACAAAAACAAAGCTTGAAGAAGCTGCAGTGGACGACACTTCTTCCTAATTTTCTTTCTTATCATCAAAGGTTATCAAGGCTCTTCTTTTTTGTGTTTTCATCTCTTTACTTCAAGTGTTTTGATGTAGGGATATATTGGGAGATTTGCATGTTTTCCACCTATCATATAAATTTTGGATTTGACTTGTTAAATCGAGTATTTTTTTTTGTTGTTTTTATGAACTTAAATTTATATAATCATGCACAAAAGTCAGATCTATATATAAAAATGTGGAAAAAATGTGGATTTAAATACGTGAAGATAGATAAAACTTTATGAAACTTGTATATAGGTAAAGAAAAGAATGTGCATGAGATGCATTGTTGTTAATTCGTTGACATGTATGTATATATGTATTTGTTATGGATGAAAACAAAAGGGAAAGGCATGGGCGAAAAAGATGAGGAAGCAAACCCTCCAAAAATGGAGCTAAAGAAGCAGCAGCTAAACCTGACAGAGATGAACTTGGAGGAAATAAAGAGGCATCCAACGGTGCATCACGTGTCACCAAGGTCAGGCAAAGCAGCAATGACAGCAGGGGTAAGGTCCAGCTGCCTCTGCTCCCCCACCACCCACGTCGGCTCCTTCAGGTGCCGTTACCATAGAGTTTCAAACATGCCAAGGCCTAGTTCCGTGGGTTCCAACCTTAACATGCTCCATGACCACTAACCCCACCGATCTTCACCACTTGCACTGCTTCCTTCAACTTGTGTTCCAATTTGTATATGTAATCTCTCCTCAAATGTACCCCCTTAAAAGCCTGTTTATATTACATGGAATCAAATTACTGTTATACTATATATTTTTTCAATTAAATAAACATAAGCTTTGTTCACACTGACATTAATTTCTTATTGTATCATTTTCAACACTGATAGTTGTGCTTGCTTTATTTTATTCTCTGATTTATACCCCAGAAGAAAATTCTATGTTATACAGAATCTGAATAAAAAAATTAAGTAGCAGAATAAGATAGAGTAAAATTGAATATCCACTAAAATTTTCTTTTGATATATTTAAAAAACAAAACCCAATTTTTTTTTAATTTTACAAGTTATATTAAAAATTATGATGCATTTTAATTAATATTTTAAAAATAAGATGTAATGTGATTTTCTTGGTGATTTTTGAACCACTATATCAAATTTTAGATAAACAAATAATATAATTATTATAATAATCTAACCCCATATTTTTAGGAATAAAATTAATTTTATAAACATAAAATATACCAAAAAAAATTATAATAATAAAAGAAATGAAAAACGTAAAAGTTCCCTTCTTGTCAAACCAAACCGTAACCTTTCCTATCAAAGTATCAGCGTCACGTGACACGTTCCATCGAAATTCACTAATTTTATTTATTTATGATGTCATATTTTTAATTAATTAATTCAAAAAATTATTGTTTTTTCATGTCTGCATATAAATTATTGAAATCTCCACTTCCGTTCCACCCCCTGTTATCACCACCTTCACTTTAAACTCACCGCCGGTTTCATAGCTTTTATATACTACCCCTAAGCACTCTCTTCTTAACAAAAGGTGATAACATTTTTGTTTTCATATATTCGTTTGTTCCCCGATAATAATTCAAAAGAAACCTTTTTGAATCTATGTGAGATTAAAGTAGGTAGTTTTTATTATTTTCTATGCTTCAATAGATCTATTAAGTTGGCAATTCGGTTTGTTTGTATATTCTTTTAAATGAATTTTGTGTTTTTGTGGAATTGATTAGATTGGATCCTGATCAGGTTCAATTTGTGGTGGAGTTAATAATCTTGTGTTTGAATTGGGCCTTTTGATGTGTTTGATTTTATGGGTATTTGATTTTGAACCACTTCTCTTTATTAGATTATCTGTTTTATACAGCAACGCTGGAATGGATGTTAGCAAATATTTGTGATTTGTGGTCACCCTTAATTTTGTAGAATGGATGTTAGCAAAAATATTGCTGTATGCGTTGCCTGATTGTATTTTGTTGATCTCCGTGTATGAGAAATAGACAAGGAGGAGTTAATTCTTTATTTGTTCCTCCATGCACAAAAGATAAGAAAGGGGAAACAATTATAGAATGCTTTTAAAACTGTTAGGACAAAAGAAAATTCAAGTAGGTTAAAAGGTTAATGTCATGGTTTGATTTTATAAGACAGATACTGATTTGACTTTGAGTTTGAGGTCTCCAGCTTTGTCAAATTCCGACTCCAATATTTGGTCTTCAGTCAGCAGAATCAGGAAATGGTTAAAAGGTTAGTCCTGTTGTTTGCCTTTAGAGTGACCGAGTGTATGGAAAGAATGACATGAATGGGATTTCTGGTCTCTTTTGCTGTTGCCTAGGTATGGAGTGTATTGATGTGAAGAGAATACCATGTTGCAGTGCATAGACGGATTGAAGCATTTATTTGCTTCAGTGCTGCAATGCTGTGATATTGATTTGTACAAGCAATCAAGAGGTCTTGTTGATCCTGAACTTCTTGCAAGAGAGACCGTTTGTATGTTATCATTTTTTCTTTTCTTTTTAAATCGTTTTTTTATATTGCTTATGTGATAAAATCAATGATTTTGCTTGATTTAACATTTGTTCAGACTTTGCCTGTGTTATTTTAGTTTTTGAGTCCTACTGAATTTTTCATTTTGCTCATCTTCATGCAGTTAGTGTAAGTGAAATAGAAGCACTTTATGAGCTTTTCAAGAAGATAAGCAGTGCTGTTATAGATGATGGGCTGATCAACAAGGTCTTTGTTTTTTCATAGTTCTCATTTTGTTATATAAGTGATATCTTTTGTTTTGTTTGTCAAGTTTTTCGGCTTGATGATCACTCCTCATCTTGAGTTGGTTCTTTCCATCTCATCTTTGTAGTATTTAAGTTTATTTATATTACTATTTGACAGGAGGAGTTCCAATTGGCGTTATTCAAAACAAACAAAAAGGAGAGCTTGTTTGCTGATCGGGTATTTTTATCTAATGTTAATTAATATTGTCCCCATCCTTGATAGAATAATGCTTGTTAGCATATTGCCTGAGTTGCTGTCAATATATTTCTGATTTCACTGCAGGTATTTGACTTGTTTGATACAAAGCATAATGGAATTCTAGGTTTCGAAGAGTTTGCTCGTGCTCTCTCTGTCTTCCATCCAAATGCGCCCATTGACGATAAGATTGATTGTATGTGTTAAATATTTAAGTTATCTGTATACTTTGTCTCTCTGTTTACCTCTCTTGCTGTAAGTCATAATCATGTTAACATAGTAGTTGGATTTAAATGACTGGCATGGAAATGGAATTATGGACTTTTGTGCATCGATGATGTGTCTAAACTATCTTTTTAAGTTTCAATTATCTATCTGTGTATACTTTGTCCATCATAATTCACTTTAATACCCTTTTGCAGTCTCTTTTCAACTATACGATCTCAAGCAGCAAGGTTTTATTGAGAGGCAGGAGGTAAGTATTACTCTTTTTTATTTTGATCTTGTGTATTCTACATTTGTTCTGTTTTAAGCTCATATTATAATTATATATATATATATATATTGTATATAGGTGAAGCAAATGGTAGTGGCTACCCTAGCTGAATCTGGCATGAACCTTTCAGATGATGTTATAGAAAGTATAATTGACAAGGTGATCACTAAATCTGATTTAGTTGAAGTCATATCTCTTGTAATTTTCATTATCTCGTTTCTAGTTTTTACATGTTAAGTTTTGGAGCTTTTCAACAGACCTTTGAGGAAGCTGATACAAAACATGACGGGAGGATCGACAAGGAAGAGTGGAGAAGCCTTGTTTTGCGACATCCATCCCTTCTGAAAAATATGACCCTGCAATACCTTAAGTGAGTTCTACACACACTATCATGGAACACAATTGGCTGCTGAATAACCATAAAATACTTGCTGCTAGCTATATGTGCTCACTTTGAACTGTTATTGTTTGTTTTACATGAGCAGGGACATCACCACAACGTTCCCAAGCTTTGTTTTCCACTCTCAAGTTGATGATACCTGAGATCAGCAATTCGATTCAAGCTTCCATAGACCGGCTTGTTTCATTCTAGGTGGTTTCAAATATGAATGCCCCAAGAGCTAGTGTATGTGATATTCTGGTTTATTGGTTAAAAACAATTCCTAGTGTGGGTCTAAATTCAACAGTTGAACAATCGTCATCTTCTTTTTCTTCTTCTTGTCAGTGTTATTGGATAATTGGTACTTCCAGACGTGCTGAAATATTTAGGTTGTATTTTTCACTATGGTATTGCAATGTAAAAAGTGATGCTCCCTTTGGTTTTTTATTTTTAAATCAGAGCTTAGAATATGATAAATAAACAAATCAGTGGGAATTCACCCTTGTGTTTTAATTGCAAAAATGGTGGTGGTGGTTTCAGTGTATCCATAACAAAATGAGGCTATGACAAGGACAACACCCATGGTAACACAGGATAAGAGCATGCAAAATTAATTTCACTGCAGCAAGCAGGCTCTTTAACAAGGTTTATTAACTTTGGTTCAATCTCAATATGTGAAAAATGTTTAGTTTTCATGTGATTCTAGTTTTTCTTCAAGTTAACATGTTATTCTAAGTTCTATGAAATTCCATTCTTGAATATAATATTGTATTTTTATTTATCAAATTTAAATTCTCAAAAAATAAAAATAAAAATAAAAATATTTTCAAAAACTAAACAAAAACCTTATCGTCATTTATCATCTTAAATGATGACTCTAGTTGCGTGTTTTTTTGGTACATCTAGTTGTGAATGATTAGTACACTTTGTTGGACTAAGTAATTACCATCATCATTATATATACAAAGAGAGAACCGAATATTGAGGAATGCAAATTTTTAAATAAAAATTTTTAGATCAAGTCTTTTCTAACTAATAAAATATATTCTTTTTAAGTGCACTATCTTTTATTTTGATTAACATTTACAATTATATTTTTGAGTTAATTCTATAATTTTATATTTTTACTTTTATTCCATTGAATTTTGTTACTGAAGTTTTGAGTTTTGATTGAATTTTGCTATTCAATTTTAATTTAAGATGATTTGATGACAAAATAAAATTAAAAATTACTTTTAATATTTTGTTTTAAAACTAAATAACAATAATATATCACTAAAATGAATAAAACAGTTATTTCATAAAAATAATTTTTTTTAAAAATTTCAAGTATTTCTTCACTAATTTAGAATTCTAAATTGATTTGTTATTTTTAAAAATATTTTATAAATTCACTAATAATTAAATATTGAAATAAAATATTTGAAAAATAATTTCTAGTTAGATTTGTTTTAAATCATTAAAGATCAAATACCTAGCAAAATTTAATCACATATAAACAAGTGGTAAATTTACCCCACACGACAAATTTACACTTTCACCCTAAAAAATACATTGAGTTCAAGAAACAAAAACTTAATTGGATAAAGTTGATGTTGTCTTTTCATTTAGAATCCTTGTAATGTCCATTGGCATAGAATCGTCAAACGTGGGATCTTTGATCTCTGCGCATATATGTTTTGTGTTGAACAGAATGTCTAGTATTAGCAAAATACTAAAAGAGCCATATAATATATTCCAGAAACAAACTACATTTTAAGAGTTTGACAAAATAACCAAAACCTCTGTCGGTTGCAAAACCATTAAAGCTAAGGGAACGTTCAAAATTAGAGATCATACTAGTGAATGTTGGCATCAAAATAATGGTTAAGATTTTAGTCAACTTCCTCCATCTTGCTGCCCTCGGCATCTGCATCCTCCAATGGGGGCATGTCAGCATCAGCATCTGCATCACCAGCATCCTCGTCGATGCTCAACCCAAGTTTCAACATCCTGTGAATTCTGTTGCCGAAGGTGTTTGGATCATCAAGGCTGAAGCCAGAGGTGAGGAGAGCAGTCTCAAAGAGGAGCAGAACAAGGTCCTTCACAGACTTGTCATTCTTGTCAGTATCAGCTCTCTTTCTCAGCTCTTCCATGATGGGATTCTCGGGGTTGATCTCCATCGTCTTCTTGCTTGACATGTATCCTGCCATACTGTTATCCCTCAAAGCTTGGGCCTTCATGATTCTCTCCATGTTGGCAGTCCAACCATACTCGCCAGTGACCAAACAGCAAGGAGAATCAACCACACGGTCAGATACTATAACCTTTTCAACCTTGTCACCTAATACATCCTTGATAACCTTGCAGAGACCCTCGAACTTTTCCTTCAAAGCTTCCTTCTTTTTCTTCTCATCTTCGCTCTCGTCAAGTTTCAAACCTTCTTTGGTTGCAGACACAAGCTTTTTGCCCTCAAATTCCTTGAGCTGACCAACTGCATACTCATCGATAGCATCAACCATGAAGAGAACCTCATAACCCTTCTTCTTTAACTTCTCAAGGAAGGGAGAGTTCTCAACAGCCTTTTTGCTCTCGCCAGTGATGTAATAGATGTCATTCTGACCCTCCTTCATTCTGGTCACATAGTCCTTCAAGCTGGTCATCTCATCACCACTCTTGGTAGAGTGATACCGGAGCAATTCAGCAATCTTGTTTCTGTTTTGAGAGTCCTCATGGATACCAAGCTTGAGGTTTTTCGAGAAAGCCTCATAGAACTTGTTGTAATCTTCTTTGTTCTCAGCAATTTCAAAGAAGAGCTCGATGCACTTCTTCACCAAGTTCTTGCGTATAACCTTCAAGATCTTGTTTTGCTGCAACATTTCTCTCGAGATGTTGAGAGGAAGGTCCTCTGAGTCAACAATACCCTTCACAAAGCCAAGGAATTCAGGGATCAGCTCTTCACAGTTGTCCATGATAAAGACACGTCTGACATAAAGCTTGATGTTGTTTGGCTTTTTCCTTGTGTCAAAGAGGTCAAAAGGAGCCCTCTTAGGAACAAAGAGGATAGCCTTGAACTCAAGCTGCCCCTCAACTGAAAAGTGCTTGACAGCCAAATGCTCTTCCCAGTCATTTGTAAGACTCTTGTAGAAAGCAGCATATTCCTCCTTGGTAATTTCCTCTGGCTTCCTCATCCAAATAGGCTTCTGCTTGTTAACCAATGACCACTCATGTGACACCTCCTTAATCTTCTTCTTTTTCTTTTCTTCCTTCTCCTTCTCCTCATCAACATCCTCAACTTTGCCTTCTTCATCCTTCTTTTCCTCCTCATCCTCATCATCAGAAATCTCTTTCTCAATTGTCTTCTCAATCCAAAGAGAAATAGGATAGCTAATGAATTCAGAGTGTTTCTTAATCAAATCCTTGAGTCGGCGCTCCTCAAGATACTCAAGCTGATCCTCTTTCAAGAAAAGAGTGATCTTAGTACCTCTACCAATGCTCTCTCCAGTGGTATCCCTAGTGACAGTGAACGAACCCCCAGCTTGAGACTCCCACACATACTGCTCATCGTCATTGTGCTTTGTGGTAACAACAACTTTCTCAGCAACCAAATAAGCTGAGTAGAAACCAACACCAAATTGTCCGATCATACTAACATCTGCACCAGCAGCCAATGCCTCCATGAACTCCTTGGTGCCAGACCTTGCGATGGTACCCAAATTGTTCACCAAATCTGCAAAACCAGACGAGAATTCACATTAACCACCTCTTTTTACTTGAAAGACAACAATACACCAATAAATATACAAGTAATCAATAAATTACAAATCACTTACCAGCCTTGGTCATGCCAACACCACTATCAATGATTGATAGGGTGTTATTAGTCTTGTCTGGCACAATATGAATGAACAACTCTGGCTGAGCATCAAGCTTGCTCTTGTCTGTCAAAGACTCAAATCTGATCTTGTCTAAGGCCTACAAGCACATTTACAATATTAAAACAATTAAAAACCAATACGAAGTCCAATCCCATTCATTACCATCATGAACTAAACAAGACTCAACTATGATACTAACATCAAGTAGAACTCATTGAGTTCCACAAAACAGAGATCTTCATTACAAAACATAACAAATAAGAAATTATTTCGCTCATTACCATTTGTTATACATTCTCATTTCAATCTCTTAAGAGTCATACAAACCCAAATGTCATACTAACAGCAAGTAGGATTCATCGAGTTTCATAAAACAGAGATTTTTTATTCCAATCACAAAACATGAATCATTTCCGTCATACAAACCAGAAAAGGCTCAAATTTAATTGAGTTTCATAAAACAAAGATTTTTATTCCAACCACGCAACATAGAAAATAAGATTATTAAGTTATTTGACTCTCTTCATGAAAAATAAGAAGTTACTTCACTCTCTTGCAGTCCAGAAAAGATTGCAATGTCATACTAACAGCAAGCAGTATTCATTTCATAAAACAGAGATTTTTATTCCAAAAACAGAACATGACAAGCATAAAAAAAGACCCCACAATTTCTGTATTTAAATTAATGAGCAAGATCTTTTACATAAAAAAAGAATCATAAACTAGTTAAATCATTCATAAAAAATGCAGAAAGAAGTACTCAAAAAAAAAACCAGAAGCTTACATCGGAAGAATTGCTGATGAGTTCACGAAGAAAGATCTCCTTGTTACTGTAGAAAGTGTTGATAATCAAGCTGAGAAGCTGATTGATCTCAGCTTGAAAGGCAAACGTTTCAGTCTCCGCCATTGATGATAAATCTAAAATGACGATACCAAACACAACCTAAAGAAATATCAGAAGCAGAAGCGAATGGTTAGGTTAAAGTTGGGGGATTTTTGAAATCGCCTGTAACGAGACTTTATGGAAGAAGAGTTCGTTCTAGATGCTTCTCTTTTGCTATTTTTATCAAATAGTTTTGGAGGGATGTGCGTTTGGGTTTTACTTTTTCTATTCTCTCTCTCTCACTATGCAGGTTTAAATATGTGAAAATTTTCTCATAGGTGGGTTTGTGGCGGTGGTGAGTTTGAGGCAGTGGGACGTGTTTAATTTTTTTTTTTTACGTTACGGTATAGTTATAATATTTAAAAAAAGTTTAAAATTGGTTTAATTGTTAATTTAACTAATTTTTTAACTCGGTTTAATGTAGGTGTAATCAAGCCGAGCTGAATTTAATTACTGTCGAGCTAGACTCAAGATTTGAAGCTTGATATTCAACTCAATCTTGGTTAAGCATTTATTTTTAAGCTCAAGTTCGACTCAAGATATAGTCAAGCTATTCGAGCTTGAGCTCAATTAAGCTCATTTACCAATTTTTGTTCTCAAGTTCTAATTCAAGTTCGACTCAATAATTAAACTTAGGGCTAATAATACATATTAAGGTCAATAATGTAATTTTAATGATATAAAAATATGAAAAGTTCGATAAGGCTTACAAGCCGTTCGAATTAAGTATTATTAAGTTAGAATTGGGCTTGATCGATAGCTTAAGTTGCTCGAGCTTGAGCTCAGCTCGATAATTACCGAATCAAATTCAATTTTTTTTAGTCGAACTCAAGTAGCTTCCAAACACCAGTATTTCATTTACACCCTTAGATCAACTAGTCCAGACCAGTTTGTGGGCAATCGATTTTTTAACTCTCATCGGACCGCTAACCCAATCAATTCCCAGTTTGACTGGCAAGTTCAATTGGATTTCGAAAATATTTAATATTGAAATTTTTATTTATATTTTTCAAATCATTTATATTTTTGAATTTTAAAGAATTTTTATTTTTTAAAATATAAATTTTAATTTAAAATATAAATATAAAAATAAAAATAAATATTTATGTTTTTTTAAAATATATAAAAATAATTATTAAATTTTTATGTACTTTTAAAGTGTGAGGACCGAATCGGAAAAAGACTGTAAATGTTGAAGGCTAAATAAATATTTTAGTTTTGATATTGTTAACTTTAATGGGATCAATATTTTAAATAAAAAGAGTACAAGGAGTCAATGTCTCAAAATTAAAGTATAGAAACTAAATTTTAAATTTAAAAGAGTAAAAAATTATTTAAATATTTTTCTTCGCAATTTAAATTGAAGGAAAAAAAACAAATTTCTTGACAATGGTTTGCTTTTGTGTTGAATTGTTAATAAAAATATGATCTAATTTTGCCTTTAGTCCCTTTACCTCGTGACTTAAAACTTAATTCCACTTAATTTAAATTTAAAGTTGAGCTTCTATTATATTTGAATGTGTTATAAATTCAACTTTAATTTTTAAATCATGATAAAATATTAAATATTTAAATTTAACAAAAATTTATTAATAGTTTATTAATTGAGTTTTAGTTTTCAAATTACATAAAGTAGAAAACAAATTAAAAGTAGAGGAAGACATTTAAAATTGGTACAAATTAAGTGAACCAAAAAATTGGGCACTTTTACTGGGTCAGACAGACTCGTACTAACTTAAAAAAGAAATAGAAAAATATAGGAAAAAAGTGAACACATTTTGACGTGGCAAAAGGCCATTGGCTGTGGAATTAAAAAGGTTGTTGAGACGGTTCGCAGGCAATTGCAAGCCCTTTTAAGTCTTTTTCCTTATTAACTATGGGGTTGCCTCATCCGTTATTACATCCTTTGAAAAAACAGCATTCATTTGTTTACGAGACATGCACCTGCAATTACAAGCTCTTCCATTTCAGACCTTACAACAGTTGCCCTGTTCTTTTAACTTCCCACCAAGGTACTGTTTTTTTCTTTTCAGTTCTTTACTTCTATATCTTATATTTTCTGGTAGAGAAAGCATTCTTGTTTTCTCTTCACGATTCTCAATCTTAGTCAATTTTACCTACTTTGAAAATCAGATCAATGGTAGTGGATTCTAATCAGAAATCAAAAGACTTGCAAAACTACTCTTTACGTTTCTCATCAGAAATCCCTCAAATATGATAGCATAGTGTGGCATTTTGTTAGTCAATTGTATCAAATTTTATTAGAAAGGACTAGTTTGCTCATTAATCTAATATACAGGGGATAATTTGCATAGTTTTTGAGTTAATCTGACTACTTTTACCTTTACATTGTGTATGCTTATTTCATTTATTGGAGGTATGTTTGTTATATGCATTTGTGTTCCTTCAGTAGCATTTCCCATCATGGTCATATTACTTTTGCTAGAATGCTAAGCACCTGAGCCTGTAATATTATGGACAGACAGCACAAGGATGTTACGATTAAGGGCTCGCATAGCCGGCACCCTTCTGTATCAGTAAAAAGTTTGCCTAGGAGGGTGTTTTTGCAGCTTATGGGGTTCAGTCCCATATCGTTGTGTATTTATCCTCTTTTTGCTGCCCCGATGCAAGATATGAATGAACCTGAAGTGATTCGGTAAATTGTTGTATGTGTTGATTATTATCTTTCTAGCCATTCCATTATCTTTATTCTTCTATTTGGTGATTTTCATCGGTTCTCACCGAAGATTGTTACTTTGGAGTTGAACTTTGAGGTGTTCAGGACATTGAAGCTTTCCAGTGGGGTGAGAATTCAAGGTATGATGGAACTCCAAATCTTTCACGAAAGTGTAGTTCTTATCAGATAAACAAGAATTATGAGTGAAATGCTCAAGTTTTTCTAATAAAGATCATACTTAATTCCCTAGCTTTTTCTTTCTAGAAATTATTGAAGGGGAGGGACGGCAAGCTCGTGACGGAGACTATGTACAAGTAAACTATGTCTGCCGACGATCAAATGGATATTTCGTTCACAGGTTGAAAACTTGAAATCACAAAAATCCTGAACTTAACTAATGTGGAGTTTCTTTTATCAATTCGCCACTTCATTAGTTGAAACACATGATGTTTGATCCAGTCTGACCTGCCTCTGTTCTGTGGGAAACTTAACAGCACTGTGGATCAATTCAGTGGAGAAAGCTCTCCTGTCACCCTTCCTTTGGATGAGAACCAGGTGTGTTCCTGTTTCCGTTAATGTCGATACCATAGCATCATCACTATGTTGTTGCCAACTACATTCTTTCACTTGAGCAAGATAATTTCCAATCATTCTGCAAATACTCATCAAAAGTGGAACCTACGAGATCGCCATTTTAATTTACATCAAGGATTCTTTAACTGGTTTCTTCATCTGACAGATTATAAAGGGCTTGAAGGATGTTTTGACGGGCATGAAGGTTGGAGGTACATGGATTCTTGATCATTATAATTGCCTACTGCCACTACAATATTACAAGGAAAAAAGGGACAGAAAAGCCATAATCTTTTCTTGTGCATACATGCATTGATAATTGGGCATGGATTTCGACAACTTGGTTGAGGCGAATATTGTTGCTAGTCTTTGTACTTAATGACACTTTGAGCCAAATTTCGTGACCACCATTTCCACTGGTTTGTTCTGTACTTTCTCTTTTCAGGAAAGAGAAGAGCATTGATACCTCCTTCCGTGGGATACATCAATGAAAACTTGAAACCGATTCCTGATGAGGTTTCAACCGTGATTCTTTTGTTTAATAAAGCATTAATTTTAGGCAAACCGGTTTTGTTACATTTGTTGTTGTGTTTGATTGCAGTTCGGTCCTCGGCGTAGCCTCTTATCTCATGCCAAAGAACCTTTGATCTTTGAGGTCCAGCTTCTGAAGATATTATAAAGGTTGTTGTGTGAGAAACTATGTTTTTCCTTCTCTAAATAGCCAGTAGTAGAAGAAATGACGTAAATGAGACATTGTAAGCCATACATTACTGCATTACTTATAATATCAGATTCAAAATTTTCTCAGCAACTGCAGCTGTGGGAGCTTATTTTTAATCTTTGAGATGATACCTTTAATTGGGATAATATTTTCTTATATACAGTACTAGCAGAAGTGGTAGTGTAAACTGAAAAGCAAAAGACTTACATTATTATTATTTATTTTTTTAAACAATTTCATTATAGATTTTGATCATATCTACCCATAGTCCCTCCCTAACTCATAAATAGAAGGATAATGTACTTCAGTGCATTCGAATATATGTCTCAATTATTTTCAATCTATTAAAAGTGATAAATGATGAATCCATCTTTTCCTTTCTGAAAATGATAATATTAAGAAACTTCTATCGAATTTTATTTTATTTTATTTATTTTAAAATATTATCCTTTCAAGAACTCCACATTTATTTTTGTAAGACTATTCCATAATTTATGGAATTTATGAACCACTTTTATTTATTTAAGAACTCCACATTTATTTTTGTAAGTCTATTCCATAATTTATGGAATTTATGAACCACTTTTATTTATTTATGATAATTTATATTTTATATTTAATAGTAGAAGTTATTTCTATATTTTTAAATGTGCAAAGTGACCTTGAATTTGTTGAAAATAACATAAAATGTTTTAAAATAAAGATAAAATGTAGATTTTATAAATTAATTTTATTTACTTAATTTTTCAACCGTTAATACCGTTGTAATAAGCGGTAATTTATAAAAATAAAATAAAATATTTGACATTAAAACGACACCGTTAACTTGTCAAACCAGAAATAAGGAACCAAAAGCACCGAGTTTCCTTCCTTACTAAGGTCTCTCGTGGGACGGTTTATTCTCATACAGCAACCTCACCGCTCCCAGCCCTTAACTAATCCAAAAAGAACCCCAACTGAAAGGCTGAATCTTTAGAGCTTTTTTCTTTTCAAGAAACCAAAACCAAAAATTTAAAAAAAAAAATGCGAGCTTGGTTCTCAGGCGGCAGTAGTGGGAATGATGAGGAGCAGGGAAAAGAAGGGTCATCTCTTTTATCAGATTGGAACTCATATGCTGCTTCAAAAGAAGCAGAAGAGGGAACTACAACTGTGTTTGGGTTTGATCTTGAGTCTGCTGCGAGGTCCGCCAATGATACTGTCACTGGTACCTTCAATGTGTAAGTCTTCATCATCCCCCCCTTTTCTTTTTATCTGTAAAGATGAACCATCAAATTTTATGTGTTCTTAGGTTTAGTTTGGTTGAATTAACTATGGGGCTTCTTCTTTTTTTGACATTGCAAATCGAGCTTTGTGTTTATTTGTTTTTGTGGTCTAGGAGAATGGGATTTGGATCATTGGTGTTTTATTTTATGGGATGTAGTTAAAAAAAAAAAAAAAACTTTAGTGAAATTGACTGTTATGTCATGGTTATTTTTACTTTTTCGCCAATTTGATTTAGGATCATGGATCTAAGTATTATTCAAAATATGGGAAGTTTGACTTTGCATTACCTTGGTGGAGTTTATGTTGTTGGTGAATTGGAGTGGGATAAATGATCATTCATTTTGATTTGTAAGCATCTGGCCAATTTAATTAAGTTTGAAGATCTTTGTTTGATTTTGTTAACAGTCATCACTTTGCCTAATAGGAAGTGAACTCGTATAGCATATGTGCAAGCCTCGGCTTGGATTTCCTCTGTTCTGTTGAGTGTTATCCTGTCAAAAATGGCATTGTGACTTTAGTTGGTTTTAGAATAAGAGGATAGATGGGTGAACAAGAAATAATACAGTATTATTAGGTCTTTCAGTTGATAAAAACCTTGAGATCGAGTTTTATTTTCCATTATGTTATAGGACTAAGTGTTTATCAGAGCATGTATCTACTTAATGTTAATTGGGTTGGTTTGAGCAACAAGTAGATAGTAAGATTAATATAGATCTAGTATATATTGCCAGTTTATGAGTTGAAAACGATGTGACTAACAATAGAAGCAGTTCTTTTATGAGTTAACTGAGTTCAATCATTAAATCAACTGTTGTATCTTGGTTATTCGTGTATGCTGTTTAGGGCTGTCCTTGGCAGTGCTGTGGTCTGGTGTTCAAATGGTGAACTTAACGCATCTCTACCAAAGCGAAGACCTGTGACTATTGGTCATTGATATGTTTGCTACCTGGAGTAAAATAGTGAACTGTTTGGTGCCTTGTTTTGCTTGTAGTTGAGGATAGTTCAATTGCTGGTACTTGTAGATTCCATGTCTTTCTATTTATCTCCAGAATGTATTATTCCTCCTTATTACCCCCACTGCAACACAATCACTGAAATTAGTATCCAAATGTAAATGCTAGCAACCTGCTGCTTTTACCATAAGTTGGCATATTTCCAATTTTGTATTAACTGTAGTTGTGAAAGAGCAATTACTTTTTCATATTTAATTAAAACCTGTTAAATTAAAATAAAAATGGATTGGTACATCGCATAACTCATAAGTTCATATTCTTCTGTTAATGCAATTTTTTTTGGTTTGGTTCCTCGTGTTCCAGTGTTTCAAAAGGGGTGAGAGATCTCCCTGGGAATCTCCAATCTGCCACAAGTAGTGTCCCTTCAGGAAAAGCATTCATCTACTTTGGTTTATTTCTGGCAGCTGGGGTCTTTTTTGTTTTCATTGCTTTTACCATGTTTCTTCCAGTCATGGTGCTCTTGCCCCAAAAATTTGCAATCTGCTTTACCCTTGGATGTGGCTTTATCATTGGATCATTCTTTGCTCTCAGAGGCCCAAAGAATCAGTTGGCCCACATGTCATCGAAAGAGGTACATATATGCTATATTTAGATATTTTGTTTTTAAATCTTTTACCATTTTGGTTTTTAATTTTGGATTTTCACACCATATCTGCAGAGGCTTCCTTTTACATTAGGATTTATTGGAAGTATGGTGGGCACCATGTATGTTTCCATGGTGCTTCATAGCTACATTCTTTCTGTGCTTTTTTCTGTTGTTCAGGTATACTGGTTCTTTTACTTGTGTCATTTTCGCTATTCTAAGGATCCCGTAGTAGTCTATTATTCTTATCATGCCTCTTTTTTTTTTTTTTTCCTTAAGCTTGTTAGGTTAGGTTTGTCAAATGATCAGCTGATATATAATTAATTAACTTAGCGGCAGTTCAATCTTCTGGTTTGATATCAATTTCTTTTCTGTTTCCGTGAAAATTCTAGGTCCTTGCACTTGCATACTATGCTGTTTCTTACTTCCCTGGTGGGTCTGCTGGGCTCAAATTTCTCACCTCTGCTCTTACCTCTTCAGTGTCAAGATGTTTTGGGAGGTGACCTGATTTACTTTGACTTTGCTTTTGCCTTGTACACATCTCTGATAGTTGAGACTTTAATGGTCTTAGGTACATAGCTTTATTGCTTCCATGTTCACATCATTGTTGTTACCGGTATTTTCCTGAAAGAAAAAGTTCGAAGAGTGTACCTTTAGATGTGTCTAATTTTTTTGGAACGAGTTAACACCAAATTTCAATCCAATAACAGCACGACTCATTGGTTTTATTCCTGTCCATTTTGGTCTGCAATATGTTTAGGCTTATCTACTCATGTATATATATATTTATACCATTTTGGTATCCCTGAGCCAAGTCTAAGTGACTAGAGTTGTGGTTGTTTTATATAACCATAGATAGTTCATTTTTCTTTCAAAATTGAAGAGCTAAAGCTAAAAGTATTGAAGGGTGACAGATGAGGCTATAGTATTATATGCACTAGTTGATTGATAGGGTACTGTGTTTTTATGTTGGCTGATGGAAGCAAATTGGCAATGTCCTATGATCCATGACCATGTGTGCTTCCATCCTTTTGTGAACATGGATCTGCATACAAGTCTGAAGTAGATCTGGCATTAAATGTGTGTTGGTTGTATCTGATTCTAGTATCTTGGGATTTTCAAGCTTCTCAAATATCACAGCTGAAACCGACTAGGGGGAGATGGGATGGATGTGTAAGTAGCTTCTATGTCACATTCTGGAAAATAAATATTATCAGTTCATATGATGGGATATTATCTAGCAATCATTAGGGGTATGTTTTTTAATTTGGAAAATTGGGAGAAAAGAATAATGAGCTACTATTCTCCATCATTCCTTTCCATGTATAACTCATTTCATTTCATTACCTTTTGTGTTTATGTTTTCAACCTTAACCCATCATTCAAGAGAGTGAAATTTACCAGATAAGAAAGGGCTGTGTAAATGGGATTTTGATTTGTTTGCCAGTAAGATTTTCTGTTCTCTGGCTTGCCTGGATAGTTTTAAACATGAAGTGACTGGAAAGTGAAGTATTGATGTCTCACACAAGAAGCAATATCAGCATCAATTCCCCTTCTTTTTTTTCTTGACCAAGTAATATTTTAACAGAAACTCCTTGCTCCTGGGCTGAAATTGAAATGTACAACAAATTATTAAGTTTCTAGATAAGGAAATGAGATGCAAATAGGGTATTTGAACTAGTAAGCAAAATCTAAAAAAGGATTATATGAACACGACGTATATCATGTTCGTTTAAATCATATCATAAACTATGTAAAGTAAAGAACAAAGATTTAACCATCAGCAGTCAGCACAAAATTTTTGACCGGAGCTTAAAAGCTTTCTCTCACTTAAACCCATAATTGTCAAGCTCGTACCATCATAAAGAAATAAATAAAGGATATGTAGGGAACCCAAATCCTGAAATTAGGGAAAGATTAGGACGGCAATACTGTGATTAGGGGACAATGATGCGACCTTCTAAATGCATGATACGTAGCTTTCTGTTTTCTAACTAGTATAATATAATCACTAACGTAAGGATATGGTTCGCCTTCTCCATTAACCAAAAATTAAAGAAAGGAACAAAAGAACTTGTCACATAAATCACAAAAGACAATGGGGAAAGCCAACAAAGTGTTCATATTGCGGAACTTTAATGCATATATTGAGCAAAAGTAAAAGCAAAAATAAAATAATAAAAACTATAGACTACAAAATTATAAAGAATACCAGTGGTAAGAAGTTTGTTATCCTTCACATAAGATTTTAGATTTAGTCTTGAATATAGAGAAAATAATATCGGGAGAGTTTATTTCCTATTTAAAATTCGACCTAACTTGATTATAATTTAATTGGAGTTGAATGTAACTATCGAATATCAGAAAATCTTCAATAATATATATATATATATATATATATATATATATATATATAAACAAATAAACTGACACCAATTGATGACATTAGGAATAAATTTGGTATAACAAAGTTTTCAACATTGAATATTTACTAGAAATGATAAGACAAAAACAAAAAAAGAGAGAGAATTAAACTTTAAAATTCATTACAGCCGGCTAGAAAAGCCTAGAAGGCTTGGGGAACACTAGCAATTGAAATAGTGGATGGTATATTGGCATTTGTTTGAGTTTTGAGTAAAAGATTGTTGTATTATTTGGGTAGTCCATGCAAGAGGAGAGGAGGTGCTAATGCTATGTACAAAATGTAAAAAGGAATGGAGTCGACTCCATCATGCATTTGTTCAGGGTCCACTGCTGAAAACATCCCAATTACAAATATAAATATAAATAAGAGAGGTAGGTAAGCTTAGCTAGGCCTTGATAGTGTGGAGTGGACATCATGTGCATAGATTGTTGTGCTCTAGTATAGAGGTGAGGGGAGGGGGTTATTGTGTTAACTTCATTTCATTGTGTTCCATAACTATTGAAACATTTCCCCATCTCCACCATGTATAATCTTACATGACTTTCAAGCATGCACCTCCACCTCTTTACTATCATTTCCATCCATATATATATGTATAAAGAATGCATTTGCCCATCATCATCTTCATGTATTGCATATCTCCTCTCATGTGCTAGTCTCATGCCAACAACACCAAGCAAAAAACTAATTAAGGTATGCACCACGAACCAAAGTTGTTTGATATGGTACAGTGAGGATTAAACAAATTAAACTCAAAAACAAAAATATATAATTTCTATCTAATCTCTCTATATATTTTAAACCAGAGAACAAAAAAAAAAAAATAGTATAATAAAGGTCTGTTGTTGTTCAGCTAATCTTATACAGTTGCCATTTGGAAAACCAGCAATCTAAGATCACATCATGTGACCCTTTGTTGCCTACTAGTTTAATTTGATTCCATTTGCTCATTTTTGTGATGCTTAAACAACTTCAATAATTAATAAATACATGAGACATCAAGTTCATGTGATGAGAGATAGATCCATTTGTAATCATCTTCTTGATTTGTTTTTGTTTTAATTTAAAAGGAAATTAAAAAAAAAAGAGAGTAATTAATTAAGATGACAAGTATACCCCTAAAATTGCAATCAAGATCCACTACTTTCAAGCTTTTTACATTTATAGGTATATGTTAAATTGATTCGGAACTTGAAAAAGTTACCTAACATTGTTGCAGAAGATGAAAAAAGAAAGGAGAGATGATGCCCCCCATTCATGTTATAACACAAACATAATATAATATTACAAACATAACCTTTTTATTTCCTTACACCAAAAGGTTTTCCAAGTTGAGTTTCACTAAGAAAAAGTGAACAACAAAAGGTAGAAATTGGACAAAGAGGGACCATTTAGATTGTTATATGGTTTTTATTTCATCTCTGTTTAAACTGAGTGCCCTTTGTCTCTTCTTTTAACGCTTTGTTTCGCTTTATTTTTATTCTTTTCATTGTTTTCTGGCTTTCATACATCTTTTCTTTTCCACTTTTTTTTGGGGGTCTCCTTGGATTAACATGTCATGTATCTATGAACTCTTGGCTAGAGATTGTGAAAAAACAAGTTTCAAATATTTAAGTATTGGGCATTGGTGTTATATATATTACAAGCGAACCTTATAGGGTCCACTAACTAGTGGTGAATATCTGACAATCTTACAAGAAATGTGCATTGGTACTTTGGGTTTGCTGGTATATACTAGTGGGTAAGAATTTATGGTCAAATTAAAGGGTAGGTATCGTCAGTAGATGGAGGTGGAGCAGAGCAAAAATAGTACTGTTTTATGATTCTGCGTATTTAGCAATTTCACTATATATGAATAAAAATTTCACCCCATTTTCTCAAGAAACTCAAGCCCATAATTGTTATTGATTTAGTATTGTTTATCTTGAAAGATTTTAATTATTGAGTATTGTTTTTGTTTTTTAATCAGTGGGCCAAATTTGATTATGATTATAGTGAATAAAATAACAATAAAGAATTGTCAAGCTGGTATGTGG
Source organism: Gossypium arboreum (assembly GCF_025698485.1). NCBI lineage: Eukaryota > Viridiplantae > Streptophyta > Magnoliopsida > Malvales > Malvaceae > Gossypium > Gossypium arboreum. The sequence goes on along the minus strand of NC_069070.1, from coordinate 108,154,578 downwards.
TTGTCCCTTCAATTCAAGGCCAAGCTCCATTTCATATATATATTTTCTTTATAGCAAAGACTATCCGACAATTTGTCCAGATTTGGTGTTTAAACAAATAAAAATTTATTGCTTGATTCCATTACTTCCATGTGATGTTCACTATTGTAATGTGCTATAAACGAACCAAAATGCCTTTTTACACTTACTAAACATCCCCCACTTAGCTTAACTCTGCAGGAAAAAAAGTAATAAAAGATATCAGAATTTTAACACAAATCAAAATAGTTGGCATTTAAGATGGCCATGTGCTCCAAACATTACCGCGAGGGGGAAAAGGGTTTGTATCAAACAAAATTATGTGTGCTTATGCTGGTTAAATCAGAGAAAAGCAACTGAAAACTATACGGGAAACAAACACATGGCTTGGTAGTCAACTGTGACCACATAAATTTGATGGAACACCTTGCTTGGATTGGCACATAAATTCCATGGTTTATTGACATACTAGAGGTGCTTTGGGGTTCTTTCTGATAGTTAATTGTAGTAAAAAATTAAGGCTTAAAAACAAAGTATGTTAAAAGGTACAGAATGGGAAGAATATCAGAATAACCTTTCCTTTTAATTGACTGATTAACATAAAGACTGAAAGAAAGAAATAAAAAAAAATAAGAAATCCATCTGCAATGCATCACCATCTCTTGTTTAACAACTACATCTAGACCTATTATAATATTAGAAAAAGAAAGTGCACTTGGATCCAGATCTTCTGCATTTGTTCTATAAACAAAACATGGGGTTCAACCCTCTTCAATCCCAAAACAGATCACCTGTTCTCTTCTCTAAGCAATGCCTGCAACACCAAGGAATCTCCTGCTTTCCTCCAATATCTTCTCCTTCACCTTACTTCTCTCAATAAACACACTTTTTTTCTATCGTTGCTACTCGATTGATGAGCAGGGGCAGGCTCTTTTAACATGGAAGAACAGCTTAAACAGCAGCGGAGATGCACTCAAATCGTGGAGTTCATTAGATGCTACTCCATGCAGATGGTTTGGGATTCATTGCAACTCACAAGGCGAGGTAGTTGAGATAAGGTTGAAAGCAATAGAGTTGCAAGGCTCATTGCCTTCTAATTTGCAGTCTCTAAAATCCTTGAAGATCCTTGTGCTTTCATCAACCAATCTTACAGGCACAATCCCTAAGGAGCTCGGTGATCAGTATGAGCTAAGTTATGTTGACCTCAGTGGCAATTCTCTCACAGGTGAAATCCCCCTGGAAATTTGCAGACTGAGCAAATTGGAAACATTGTCTCTCAACTCAAACTTCCTTGAAGGTGAAGTTCCGTCAGGAATAGGGAATCTTTCCAGCCTTGTTTACCTGACACTCTATGACAATCAACTCAGCGGTGAAATTCCAAAGAGCATTGGAGAATTGAGAAAGCTACAAGTTTTTCGAGCAGGTGGAAATAAAAATCTTAAAGGGGAGCTGCCCTGGGAGATAGGGAACTGCACCAGCTTGGTTATGTTCGGCCTCGCTGAAACTAGCATTTCTGGCAGTCTTCCCTCATCATTAGGAATGCTGAAAAGAATTCAAACCATAGCCATTTATACATCTTTGATATCAGGTCCTATACCAGAAGAGATTGGTAATTGCAGTGAGCTGCAAAATCTTTACCTGTATCAAAATTCTATATCCGGTCCAATCCCGAGTCAAGTCGGTCAGCTGAGCAAGCTTCAAGGTCTGCTATTGTGGCAGAATAACTTAGTTGGTAGTATCCCAGATGAACTTGGAAGCTGCACGGAGCTAACTATGGTGGATTTATCTGATAATCATCTGACAGGTAGCATACCAAGAAGCATTGGAAAACTTTTGAAGCTTCAAGAGCTTCAATTGAGTGTTAATCAGTTATCAGGTACAATTCCTTCTGAAATTTCAAATTGCATTGAGCTAACTCATCTGGAAATCGACAACAACGCCATCTCCGGTGAGATTCCTGTTCTCATTGGCAACCTTAAGAGCTTGACTCTATTCTTTGCCTGGCAAAATAAGCTGACTGGAAATATTCCAGATAGTCTTTCTCAGTGCCAGGATCTTGAGGCAATTGATCTATCCTACAATAGCCTATTTGGTTCAATCCCAAAAGAGATTTTTGGTTTGAGAAATCTCACCAAATTACTGCTACTTTCCAATGATTTATCTGGTTTTATTCCGCCAGATATAGGAAACTGCACCAATCTGTACAGGTTACGTTTGAATGACAATAAACTTGCAGGAACAGTTCCATCAGAGATAGGGAAGTTGAAGGGCTTGAATTTCGTTGACTTAAGCAACAATCGCCTTGTTGGAGGAATTCCTCCATCAATAAATGGAATTCAAAACCTTGAATTTCTTGACCTCCATTCAAATGGGATTACGGGTTCTTTGCCAGATTCTCTGCCTACTAGCCTACAATACATGGATATTTCAGACAACAGGCTTATAGGTCCTTTGACTCATGGTATTGGGTCCTTAACTCAATTGACCAAGCTTAATTTGGGAAGGAATCAACTTTCTGGAAGGATTCCATCTGAGATATTGGCCTGCAGTAAGCTCCAATTGTTGAACCTGGGTGACAATGGTTTCTTTGGTGAAATTCCAAAGGAACTAGGCCAGATTCCAGCACTTGAAATTTCTCTCAATCTTAGCTGCAACCAGTTTTCCGGTGAAATTCCCTCTGAGTTCTCTGGTCTTACTAAGCTAGCAGTACTTGACCTCTCTCACAACAAATTCTCTGGTAAGTTAGATAACCTCGCAAGCCTACAAAACCTTGTGTCTCTCAATGTCTCCTTCAATGACTTCTCTGGTGAACTTCCAAATTCCCCATTTTTCCGAAAGCTCCCATTGAGTGACCTTGAGTCAAACAAAGACCTCTATATTTCAAATGGTGTTGTAACTTCAGCTGATATTGAACATTCAAGGCATGTTAGGCCAGCTGTGAAGCTAGCTATGTCTATCCTTATAAGTGGCAGTGCAGTTCTTGTACTACTGGCTATCTACATGTTAGTTCGTGCCCGGTTTGCTAACAATGGCCTCATGGAGGATGATAATTGGGAAGTGACCCTGTACCAGAAGCTCGACTTATCAATTGATGATATCGTCCACAATTTAACTTCAGCTAATGTGATTGGCACTGGGAGCTCTGGGGTCGTATACAGGGTAATAATTCCAAATGGTGAAACCTTAGCAATTAAGAAGATGTGGTCATCAGAAGAGTCTGGTGCATTCACTTCTGAGATTGAGACGCTTGGCTCAATCAGGCACAGAAACATTGTTCGGCTTCTTGGTTGGGGTTCAAACAGGAATCTGAAACTGCTGTTTTACAATTATCTTCCAAATGGAAGCTTGAGTTCACTCCTTCATGGTGCTGGAAAAGGAGGAGCTGAATGGGAAGCTAGATACGATGTTGTGCTGGGTGTGGCACATGCCCTTGCATACTTGCACCATGACTGTGTGCCTGCAATCTTGCATGGGGATGTGAAAGCTATGAATGTCTTATTAGGTGCTGGCTATGAGCCTTTCCTTGCTGACTTTGGGTTAGCTCGTGTTATTAAAAGCAATGAAGATGATAAATTTTCCAAATTAAGTCCAAGACCACACCTAGCAGGTTCTTATGGGTACATGGCTCCAGGTATTATTTCCTTTGTCCTAATCAGGGTTCAATCAACTTGTTATTCTTAATTCATTCATATAAATCGTTAATGGTTCTAATCTTTCATGGCTACTCTCAGAACATGCAACAATGCAACGCATCACAGAGAAAAGTGATGTATACAGTTTTGGAGTAGTCCTCTTAGAGGTGCTAACTGGAAGGCATCCATTGGACCCAACATTGCCAGGGGGTGCACACTTGGTTCAGTGGGTTCGGGACCATTTAGCAAACAAGCGGAACCCATCTGACATCCTGGATCCAAAGCTTAGAGGGAGGGCTGACCCTGCTATGCATGAAATGCTACAAACACTGGCTGTATCATGCCTGTGTGTCAGTGCCCGGCCTGACGATCGTCCAACGATGAAAGATGTTGTAGCAATGCTTAAAGAAATTCATCATGTTGAGACCTCGAGGGACATATCAAAGGGAACCTCAACAGCCCCTCAGCCTCAATCACCACAACCTCCTACTAGAACAGTAGTTTCTCAAGGATCTTCTAATTGTTCCTTTGCTTTTTCGGATGATTCAATCCAATCATCAGGCGGAGGTTTCAATTTGTAGCTACTTATGTGGTGCATAATTTGTTCATAGTCAGTCCATAGAAGAAACTTTGGGAAGTGTTAAATGGTCTGAGTTGTAATTGATGCTATACTTAATAATTACTTCTTTCACTTAAGTGTAAAGTAAAAAGAGAGAAGAGGAATATGTTGGGAGTAGAGATGAGAATTGAGAGAATGAGTGCAAGCAGGTAGAAGCCGAAACAATGATTGTTAGCACTGGAGTTATGTAATTAGAAGTTATTGCAAGGAATAAGATTCTCTGTTTCTCGACCAGCTTAAGAGAAGAGGTCACATGGTCCCATGTTCCATGTGCATGTGCTGTCTGACAAAGACTTTACTTCCAGTATTCAGCGATGTTAAAAGTCTTCCCCAAGCTAAACTAACCCGGGTTTGTGTATTGAAGACTGTCCTAATCATCAGCACATGCAGTGGAAAATACCATTACATTTAAATATTCTCAAGATTTCTAAAAGAGTTAATCCATTAGTTGGACTCAACTTGATCATTGTTTCACATCCATTTCTGCGTTTATGGTGTTTTGTTATTAGTTTCACTTGGTTTCCTTTCCCAAAACATGGCTCGGGGAGAAAGATTGATGCACAACATAAACTCTGTTCACGTGAGGGTAGTTGGCATCAAAACCAATATTTTAGAATTAGATCGGTGCTCGAACTAATCAAGTCATTAGTTCATCTCGTCTAATTCAATTAGTTCAATCAATTTGATAAAAATAATAATAAATTATAAAAATTTAAAAAAGGAAAAAGAACAATTCAACTTATTCTTACTGATTCGAAATTCAATCAATTTAAAACCTTTCTCTAAACCGATATTTTAATTTAACCGATTTGATTAATTGATCCAATACCGTTCAAACAATACTAATCTCATTGTGATCAGACCAAGAGTTTAAGGATACTATATATGAACTGTTTATTCGCTAAAGGGACAATTTTATATAATACCCAATCTAAATAAAAGCCCAATTATGTTTTTCAGATTTTAAGCTAAAGCCCATAATTAAATAATGCAATACAGGGTTAAAATGAAAGATAAAAAAGAAAACCCAACGAGAAAAAGAGGTGTGAATCTTTTACTTGAAGTACAAAAATAGAAAAAATAAAAAAAATTCAAAAAGTAATAATAAATAAAAATAAACACAAAAGAAATGTTAGGAAAAAGAATGAAAATCCTAAAGTAATAGAGGAAGACTGAATATTAAGGTTTTATCTTTCAATTAAAAGATTACGTTGAACTTTTTTTTCAAAATTTCAATGTAATTATTTTGATCAATTGTAAAGATATTAAAAATTTTAAATTTTGAACCTTGAACCAAAAACTAGGTTTAAAGTTCAATATTTTAAATTTGGGGTTCAGGTTCAAGATTCAAATTTGAGTTCGGGGTTCAAGGTTTAAAGAAAAAAATTATTAAAATTATGTATCAATAACATAAAAAAAAATGACTGAAATTTCATTAAATAATTGAAAATGGATACAAGATGATGTGACACCCTATTTCATATAATCATTTCTCGAGCCATATATAGTTAAAAGTATTACCAAATTTAATTTTTAGTTGATTAAGCAATATTGAAATCCGAATTTTATGAAAGAAATATTTTATTTTTAGTAAATTTTGTTCAAAATGTCTGGGGTAATTATAAAATTTTATTACAATTATCTGTACTAAACTAAGATTCAAAATATATGAATGAGAAGCCATTATGTCTAACTTCGAAATCCTTAAATGGATCAAGATATACTTTCTAACAAGATTAGTGGGAACAAATTTTGATTTTCCTATAAAAAGAGAATCAATGTGTTGTCTAGAAAACATCAACAAGTATGAATTACATAAATGACTTGTAGAGATATTTTATTTATAGTAATTTTTTTTCTAGATGTTTAATAAATACACTTGGATAATTTCAAAATTTCAGTGCAAATTATTTATAGTGAACTATTCAAGATTTATATAGACGAAAAGTCACTAGATTTTCAAATGCAACAATGAAGTTATGAAGTTTCGGGTTCAAAAGGTTACCTTGTGATTACAATTTTTCATGGGTCGAGTCAGTTCTGTCTGAAAAGTGAGAGGGTTTGGGTAAAAATATAAGCTCGAAAAATGGACTTGGGTAAAAAATAAGACCCGTTTAGAAAATGGGTCGGGCTTCGAGTAAAGCTTTTCTGGCCCGAGCCCGGCTCGGTCCGACTTGAATATGCAAAAAAAAAAACTATTGCTTTTTTTTTTACTATTTTCTTGCTCTTTTTTTAACTATTTTGTTGCTACTTTCTTGTTGTTTTTTCACTATTATATTGCTATCATTTTGTTGTTATTGTTTGAATATTGTATAACTCTTGTTTTGTTGTTAATTTTGTTACTATTTTGGAGGCATTTGCTTATTAAGTTTCACCTATCTTAATGTTGTTTAAGTATAAATATATATATATTTTAAAATTATTTTCAATTTGTTGGGAAACATCTATTTTAATGTTTTTAGTATTTTGATGTATTATATATATTTAAAATTTATATAAAAATTTAATATGGGCCGAGTGGGGCTAAAGTTTTAGCATTTTTATTCGAGCCAGGCTTGGGCAAAATTTTAGGCCCATTTTTCAGGTCAAGTTGAGCCCAGACCTAGCAAGCGGGCCTAATATTTTGGTTGGACCCTGCCCAATCCGACCCATGGACACCTCTACTTGTGATGCATCATTGTTTATTTGGCAGACTTTTGGTATTGTTGTCTTATAAGAGGGGGATATCATCATTACTAGTACTAATCCTACTAATAGTTAACAAGTCATCGACTCTTTCTCTCAAAAATTCTCAGTCTATTAAAAAGTTACAAACTCCACCCTCTTGCTCTTCAAAGATCTCTCTGACAATCTTAGGGTAACTTCTCACTATTAACACCAAGTTTTGCATGGTAAATAAAGCACATTGAAAGTTTATTTGCATTCACATCAAGCCCAAAACTTTGGGTATTGCTCAAATCTCTATCACTATCAACTTGTAAATATACTTACAAAAAATCTTCTCAAGGTAGCCTTCTCCTACTGTGTGGATTCTTGATTATCATTTAATATAAGAAAAAGCTCATTGTAGGCTTAATTTTCAAGTGCCAATCTCTATTGGCTGAATTTCTCAAGACCAAAAAAGAGAAATCCATATAGTGAAACCATTGTTCATGAATTAATGTATTGCAATAAGATTCCCTTGCCTGCAACACTGACTTGTATAAAATGCTTGTTATTGGGTGAATATCTCTTGATTATAAACATCAATTTTTTAGTGTTATTTAATCAACGATTCTTGTCTTCCATGGCAAAAGTTATGAATTCTGAATCATCAAAATGAATATGCTCTTTAGGTCTAAAGATTTATGGGACCTAGTTGAGAATAAATATTATGATTATGATTAAAAGGCCAAGTTGAGGGAAAATCAAAAATGGGACTCCAAAGTATTGTTCTTTATTCAGCAGACTATTCACGAGTTAATTTTTTTTAAAAAATACAGCACAAACTACTGCAAAAGAAGCTTGGACAATATTGCAAATGGCATGCCAAGGCTCTTCTAAAGTAATCATAGTGAAGCTTTAATCTCTTCGTCAAGATTTTGAGACGTAAATGACAATTGAGGAATTAATGCAAAAATATCTTTCAAGAGCAACCATAGCCATTAATCAATTGAGATCTTATGGAGAAAAAAATTCTGATCAAACTATTGTTGAAAAAGTGTTGAGGAGTTTGACTCCAAGGATTGATCATGTTGTTGCAACTATTATGGAGTCAAAAGACATGGCATCTTATTCCTTTGGTGAACCTATGAAGTCCTTATAATCTTATGAGGCAAGATTGAATCGAGCAAATGAGAAGAGTGACGAAAAGGCCTTTCAAGTGACGGGGGATTCTTTCGAGCAACAAAGGAAGTCAACATACAGAAGATGTTATCATGGCACGAGGAATTACCATGGCAGAGGTAGTCAAGGCAGAGGAAGAGCTGTTGATATGATGAACAAAGGCAGATGGCTAAGAAATAGAAAACTGTAGGAATAATGTTCAATGTTACTATTGCAAGTATGGGCTTATAAAGGCAGATTATTAGAAAAGGATAAGCAAGCAAATTATGCAGAAGATGATAAAGAGATTAAGTTATTTATGGCTTGTCAAGATGACACTATAGCTTCAGCTGACATTTGGTTTTTGGATAGCGGCTGTTCAAATCATATGACATGGATAAAGTTTTTGTTCAAAGAGATAGATGAGTCGTACAAGGTGAATGTGAGATTTGGTGATGACAAGAAAATGCAAGTTGAGGGCAAGGGCACAATTGCAATAAGTAATAGTTACGGTAACAGAAAGCTCATTTATAATGGCTATTTTATTCGTATTTTATCTTAAAATTTGTTTAGTATTGGGCAGTTTATGGATAGTGGGTACTCTATTATGTTTAATGATGGGTCATGTGTGATTAAAGATAAAAAGTCGAACAAGATTATTGTTAATGTTTGCATGGCACTAAACAAGCTTTTTCCTCTTGAAGTTTTCTAGTGTTGAAAATCATGTTCTTATTATTAAAGAGAATAATAAGTCTAAACTATGCCATTTACAATATGTGCATTTGAATGTGAAAAGTTTAAAATTGTTGAGTCAAAAGGAAATTATTTTTGAATTGCCAAAAAATGAGTCTTTGAATTTGTGTGAATGGTGCATATTGGGAAACAGTGCAAAACGTCATTTCCTGTAGGCAACTCTATAAGGGCATCTGGGTGTCTTGGGCTTGAAAATGTTGATATTTGTGGTCTTATGAGAACTGAATCGTTGGGTGGAAGTCGTTATTTTTATTATTTACAAATGATTATAGACGCATAAGTTGGGTGTATTTCTTTCACTCCAAAGCAGAAAAAATAGAGACTTTTGAAAAGTTCAAGGTGGTCGTTGAGAAGCAAAGTGGAAAAAGTATAAAGGCATTGTGCACTAATCAGGAGAGAGAATTTTTGTCAAATGAATTTCATCATTTTTGTAATGTGTAGGGTGTGCACAGAGAATTAACAACACCTTATACACCGCAACAAAATGGAGTGGCGAAACATAAGAATCGAACAATTATTGAAATGGCAAGAAGCTTGCTGAAATCTAAAAGGTTGTCAGATAAATTTTGGGTAGAAAGTGTTGTTGTTATTTACTTGTTGAATTTATCTCCAACAAAGGCAGTCCTCAACCAAACATCATATGAAGTGTGAAATGTGTAACACCCCAAACCCGACCCAATCACCAAGCCCAAGCTATGAGATATATCAATTCTCAATAAAGTAAAATAGTCCTTGTATGTTCAATTTTGATTTGATAAATTTTGCTAAGTGGACGGTTAATTAAAGTACAAGTGGTTTGACACTAAAGTTAATGGTTTTGGAAAATGATGTATCGTCACCTCGTTTCCATAAACTGAACCCATTTATGGAGTTGATATATAGCTGTATTTGATTTTGGTCAGGAAATTTTAGTACTCGGATGATGAATTAAGGTACAAGAATTAAATCGTAAAAACCATAAAAGTTAATTATTATCAATTAACTAGCTAAATGGATTAAAATTTAATAATGCAAGTGCTAATATGGAACATTTACCATCTTTTAATGATAACGGCGGTTGGTGTGAATTTCCTAAATAAAAAAAACGTTATACTATAATTTAAAAAAACTAAGTTTTATGTTATATTAAAGTTAAACAAAATGTTTCATCCATTTTTCATTCTTTCTTCCCCCAACTGAAAACTAAAAAGAAACCTAAAGAAGTCATAAAAATTCTTCAAGTTTATTCGGCCTTGGTGCATGGTAATTAAGCTCGTTTTTATATCGTTATAGCTTAATCTAGCTAACCTATGTATTAAGTCGTAAAACTGTCAAAGATTTTAAAAGTTACCATTTTTTTATTTAAAGCTTTTTGAATATTAAATGGTTGAGTTTGAAGCTTTGATGGAAAATATGACTATTTTGTAAAGTGAATTTGGTTAGTTTTAAGTTTAGGGATTAAAATGATAATATGTTTAAATTGACATGAAATTCTTATAAATTTAGATGCTTGAAGGCTGTATAAGGATGGTTTAAAAGTTGGATTAAAAGTTTAAGGTTTAAATATGAAAAATATGCTTGTTTCGATTTTAGGGATTGAATTGAATAAAAAGTAAAACTATAGGGAAATTGTAAAAAAATGAATAAAAGATGTCATATATATGAAATAAGATGATTAAAAGTGTTTAGAACTGATAATTGGAAATAAATTACTATATAGATCAAGAACCGATAGATAATTGATGAAAGGAAAAAATTACAAATTAGTCCCTAACACTCCCGCTTTTGTTGCTTGCCCGTGGTAAGTTCATACGATATAATTAATTATATTTATGTAATGTTTGTGGTTGGATTGTAAAATTATAATATTTGAATCCATTTTACAATTGTTTACAAATTGGTACAAAAAGGTAAGAAAAGGGCTACATTGAGAAAATGCGGTAAATACGAGATAGATATATAGTATTGAATTAATGTAAAATTTATTATACGAGTATATGATTTATTCATGGTTATGTTAGATTGGTAAAAGACATATGTATATATATTTTGATATCAAGTAAATTCATAGTATGTGATTATATCTTGAATTATGATTGGAACAGTACAAAACGTGAGAAATGGAATGAAATGTATTAAATTTTTTTATATGTGTATTGAGCCCAGATGAATATAGGATAGGATAAAATTGGCATGCCAATAAGGTTATATGCGCGTTATAAGGGTTATATGCGCGTTATAAGGGTTTTATATAAGATAAGATGTTGATAAATGAGATGTATATATTCACTTATTGTATCGAAATATGGTATTTGTTGCGAATTACTGAGTTATATTCATAGTGATTCATGTGTGTCTTTGGAAGGATGTTTAGCCTACAGGTTTGACACTCAGTGCCCAAGCATGTTCTTGGATGGTTTAACTCGTTTGAGTAATCAAACGTGTTTTGGGTGGTACCCGTATATCCGTATTTGTTCTTTAAAGTTCATCAGGCTAAATTGTTGTTGCAAATGGATAATGATGATTGATAAATGGTTAAAGTTAATTTTTTTTTTAATTTTTCGATATTGTATAAATGGATAATATCATATGACCGAAATGATTATATGTGTTGTGGATTGAAATATTATTTGATGATTGAATAATGTAATTGTAGTAGACAAGAATTGATAATACTTATTAAATGACATTGAATGGAACCAAATGGTTTTATAATAGAAATGATGACTGAATGGTGATATATATAATGTAATTAGGAATGAATGTTCTAATGAATTAGTATTGAATTGTATAGCAGGAAATGAAATGAAGTATTATATGATTGAACATGATATACTCACCTTGTATCTGTGAAATGTGATGATAGAAAGATTGTTTAATTAGCTAGTTTGATATGTTAATTATGCTATAAAGTGAGTTTACTGTTTTAGTTTGTATAAACTTACTAAGCATATAAAATGCTTACTTGGTTACGTTTCTGATTTGTAGTTGTCCTTTGCAGAATGTGGCAATCAGATCACCTCAGAGCTCACTCTATCAAGCCTTCGATTTGGTAGATTTAACGTTCTAAACTCGGTTATGTGGCATGTGTCTAGGTTTAATTGTGATTATATGTTTATTTTGGATGTTGAAGAAATGATCTATGTTTTTAATGTTTATATTTGTTGGCAAGTTGATATGTTAACTTATGGCTTGAAATGGAAGTTTCGAATGTGGTTGTTAAATATAGGAAATGTGATGGTACATATGAAATATTGATATGCTTGAAGGTGAAGTTTGTTGGATGACATGATACAATAGTTTGATGCCTATTTGCAATGATATAGGTATGATATGTAACACGGTTTTGGTATTAATCTCCTAGGTTGTTAGTTTGGCATTATAGTCAATATCAAGTGAAAAATTTGATATTTGATGACATATAAGATATATGCATGATTAGTTCTAATTTTGTATGAAATGGATTATAACATTGGTATTGATTCATGTTTGTGATGGTGCCTTGAGACATATTGGTTACAAATAGGAAAATGATATGTTTGACATGTTTTTGGTGCATTTTGAATAGGTTTAAAAATGTGTTAAGTGCATACCTATGGTATATGTAAAATTTTGGGGTTATATTTTGTTTAATAAGGTACCTGTTGGCATACACGGCTAACACACGACCGTTTGTCACACAGGAGCACATGAGACAACCGTGTGCACTTACTAAATGGGAGGTGATCGATATAACACAGTTACAGTTTGTTACATGGGTTGGCAACACGTCTGTATGGTACTGTAGATTTGGTTAATGTATTTTCACACAGTCTCAGTCTCTCACACGGCCTAGCCACATAGCCATGTTAATGTTAGTAAGATTTTGCATTTAGGTCCACACGGCCTAGATACATAATTGTGTGACTACAACTTACACGGTCTTAGTTTTTAACACGATTCCCATACACGACCGTGTTGTAACATCCCGTTTTTCAATGGTGTCAAAAATAGTAGTTTTTGGACCATAATTCCAACTAGTATGTTAGTGTTTTATTAATTAATTATTATTTATAGGGTTATTATAAGGTCGTATTAAAATTTGGGTAAGAAATGTTAATTTTTAGTTGGTTAATTAAGTAAAAAGGACCAAATCGTAAAAGCTATAAAAGTTAGTATCTATTAGTTAAATGTGTTGAATGGCTATGGAAATATAATTAATGGACTTAAAAGATAAGTATACCATATTAGTATATAGTGGATGGTTATGGACATTAGTTTGTTATTTGTTAAGTAAAATTTTATTAAAGGTAAAAGGGTAATTAGATAAATAAAACTAAAACAAATTAAACTAAAATGCAATTACCATCTTCCTAAAGCCACTACCAAATTTTAAAAGGAAAAACACCATTAAAGAAGCTTGGTTTTGACTTGGTTAAATTCACTTGCATGGTATGTAAATTTTTACCCGTTTCTAGTGATTTTTATGTTTTGTGATTGTTTTAGCTTAATCTAGCTAACCCGAGGGTTCATTTGTAAAAATATTAAATATTTTATATTATTCTATTGATGATTTTGAAGTGTTTTTGAATTTTTATGATAGATTATTAAGCTTGGTTGTTAAATAGGACTATTTTGTAAAGTGATTTTTTAGTGATTTTGATGTTTAAGGATTTAATTGTTAAAGTTGTAAAATCTCATGAAAATATTATGAAATAGAGAAATTTATGGGATTTTAATAGATTATAGGAAATTCAGCTAGCTTGGTTTAAGCTTTATTGTGTTCAATTTGATAGTTTCGGGTTTAGGGACTAAATTGCATAAAGCTTAAAGTTTAGGGGTAAATTTGTAAAAAATGAATTACATGCATAAATTTGATTTTTTTTATGTGGTTTGAATTGACTTAATTAAACTAAACTATATTTTATGATCAAGAATATCAACGATCGGAGGATGTACGAGGAAAAGGAAAATTGTTGATTAGTCCCTAATAATTGAATCACTTAACAAGTAAGTTCATACTACGTTCCATGGTTAATTGTTATTAAATGTTGTTAATTATATATTTTTTATTTTGAAATGGAAATAGAACTTTATGGTAATAAATAAAATTTCTGAGATACTTTCGATAGAACGAGTAAAACTATCATATAGAAGGTTTCTGAATGATTCCAATTTTGGACTGAGCTTCAGCATTTTTTTTGTGGACTCGAATATACATGTGACACAGATTTAGCCTGGACTGGTAATCTATTGTTGTTTTAAAGGTTTAGCCTGAACCGATAACCTTACATGTATATATAGCCTTAGTCAAGCTATTTTTCTGTGTTGTCATTGGTTTAGCCCGGACAGGTAACTTGACACATATATTTCTGTATATGATTAGCTCATACGAGCATCATTTGTTTCTGGACTTGTATATCGGATTCTTTTACAAAGTTCCATTGGAAAAACAAAGAATGTGCAGTGTTAAACTATTTCTGTAACACCCTCAATTTTGGGGATAGAAGTTTTGAGTTTTGTGGTTAGGGTCAGAGAGAGGTGTGTGCTATTGTGTTTAGTTGCGCTTTTAAGTGGCAGAGTAGGCTTGCTGGTCTAGTGGTTTGTTTTGTGTTAATTTGTCTTTGGGTTCTGGGTTCGACTCCTTGTGTGTACTTTTTGGAGGAATATTTTTTATTCTATTTTTTTTTGTTTTAATTTAAAATATATGATTATTTATTTATTTATTTTTTCTTTCTCCTGGACATTCTCCTCTTCTTTTTCTCTCTGTTTCTTTTCTTTTTGTTTCTCTTTTACTTTTTCTTTTAATTAACTCTCAAAAACGGGTTTTGCTGGCTGATTACAAAAATTTCGCTCTTCCGTCGTCGAGACAGTGTCTGGGCATCTCTGATTGCGAATCAAATATCTTAAGTAAACCACAGGATGGATATAGATACTGAAGGTAAGCAAAATCGCGAGGAGTCATCTGCTTCTCCGAGACATGTGTCTGTTCAGGAGTCGGAGGACAATACGATTCCGCCAACTTCGGGTAGCAATAACTCGGAGCTTGGTACTGAGGCACTGACTCGGGTAGTGAAGAAAGTGCCAGTGAAAGTGTTTGAGGCTAAGATAAGGGGGACTAGTGAAACGCTTCAAGCTAGGTACGTAGATTGTAGGAAGAAAAGATATATCAGTCTTTCGAGGTTGGAGCCTCGTTCTGCAAAGCGTGTTAGAACACATTCAAGTGGCAATAACTGTTTTGTGAAGGGTGTCGGTAGTGGTACAAGCGCTCCATTTTGTGAGCACTGTAAGAAGCACCATCCGGGAAATTGCTGGAAAAAGGCGGGAGCATTTTTTCAATATAGGTCCACAGAACATCGGATAAAGGACTGTCATTGGCAACTTTGAGACAGGTATGGTGGTGAATGTTTCAATGTTTTGATTAGAGCAGAGTAACTGTGTGTGATAGGATAAATGTGTATCTGTTTCAGTGGTTAAGTGTTCTGGGTGTGTGTGTGAGGTCTTGAGTTCAAGTTTAGTGTGCTAGTGTTTTGGGACTAGAGTGCGCAACAGGAGCGTAGTGGTATAGCTTGTGTTATACCACTGTTCTGTTAGTTGGAAATTTCAGAGACAAAATTTCTTTAAGGAGGAGTGAGTTGCAACACCCTGAATTTTAGGCTAGAAGTTTTGAGTTTTGTAGTTAGGGTCAGAGAGAGAGGTGTGCTATTGTGTTTAGTTGCGCGTTTAAGTGGTAAAATAGGTCTACTGGTCTGGTGGTTTTTTGTGTGTTAATTTGTCTCTGGGTTCTAGGTTCTGGGTTCGACTCCTTGTGTGTACTTTTTGGAAGAATATTTTTTTAGTTCGACTCATTATATGTACTTTTTGGAAGAATATTTTTTTATTCTCTTTTGTTTGTTTTGTTTTAATTTAATATATATATATATATATTTTTTCTTTCTCCTAGACGTCCTCCTCTTCTTTTTCTCTCTATAACTTTTCTTTTTGTTTCTTTTTTTCTTTTTCTTTTAATTAACTCTCAAAAATGAGTTTTGCTGGCTGATTTAGGGAATTTCGCTCTTTCGTCATTGAGACAGCGTCTGGGCATCTCTGATTGTGAATCAGGTTTGGGCTCCTTATCTTTCTAATATATTTGTGAATTCTCGTTTCAACTCCATAAAAGTCGACATTTTATGCGTATGTTCGTAAATTGATTATTTACGATGTAGTGTTGCTGTTTTATGCTTAGAATTTGTATGATTTGGTATAATTTCAAACTATTGAGGGTTGGGAAGTGTTTCGTGGGTGAAAACATGTTTTTCAGGGCTATTTTAGGGTGGTTTTGTGACCACATGGGTGGCCACATGGGTGTATGTTGATTCACACGGCCGTGTGTGTAACACCCCTACTTGTATCCATTGCCAGAATAGGGTACGAGGCCTTACCGTAGTTTACTGAACATTTTCAGATAATTCTGAGTCATTTATTATTCATATTTTGAAAATAATCATAACATCTCTCTATTGGGCCCTCGAAGCCTCATACATACATTAGAAACCAACCGAGATTAAATCGGGATCATAGAATTTTTTAATTTTTTTTATTTTAAATTTTTTTATTTTAAATTTTTTTTATTTTTTTGCAAAATCTTAAATTATATTTTCATCTAAGTACTTACCATTTCAATGTTCCTTATAATTAAATGTGTTACCATTCAATCAATAGCTTGGCACTTGTCTAAGCGTCAAACAACATCATTGTTAGTATTCTTGCACATATTTCATATAAATTCAACATTGATATACCTATTTTCTTGTCATATCACCCTTGAGTTTAATAATTGTCTTTACTTACATAATTTCCTCGTATCAACATATCAAAGATAATCATATATGTATATGTCATGAAACATATCATTCTCTTACCTTTTCTTCATAAGTATATATCATTTATTTCATTATATCAATATTTCATGCTCCATCATTTCATATATTTTATGTATATTTATTCGGTAATAGCTTATATCAAACTTAACATAAATTATATTCCATGTACTTATACTTATTTCGTTTATCTATCTTCATAATTATTTCATACAACTATTTTGTACATATATTTTCATATGACCAGTTCTTGTAAACATTTCACACAACCATTTCATATAGCCATTCGTCATCTGATACATATTACCTGAATATCAGTTGTTCAATAGATGTCATAGCGTCTCCCATCCACGGTCTTATTTATCTTTGACATGATGCCATAGTGTCATTCAACTATGGTCTTACTCATTTTCTGTCATGTTGCCATGGTATCTTTCAACCATGGTCTTATTTTTTTCATGTCATGTTGCCATGGTATCTTTCAACCATGGTCTTATTCATTTTATGTCACGCTGCCATGGTATCTTTCAACCATGGTCTTATTCATTTCCCGTCATGTTGCCATGGTATCTTTCAACCATGGTCTTATTCTTTCATGTCACGTTGCCATGGTATTTTTCAACCATGGTCTTACACATTTCATATCATGTTGCCATGGTATCTTTCAACCATGGTCTTACACATTTCATTTCAGAGAGCACACTATCGCGAACCTCATCCTTACAGTGAGATTACCAGTCCACGCTAAATGCCTTGTAATATAAACTCATAGAGTATTGTCGGGATTACCAGTCCAGGCTAAATCCCCTGCAACGACAATTACTCTAATGAGCTTAGATCTGAATTACCAGTCCAAGCTAAATTCAGACCCTAATTTGGATTACCCATCCAGGTTAAATCCATTTTACACGTATTCTTCGGGAGGGCTATATCAGGAAAGGATCACCCGTCCGGGCTAGATCCTTTTTACTGTCAATTCCTTTTCCAATGATCCATCGAATTCCATTCCATTCAATCGAAATTTATTTTCAATTTATATCGAGTATTATCAATATTTCATCAATTATCATGAATTGAACATTCAAATCATATTTTCATCACATAACCACATATTTCAAGCATTTAAAAAATACAATTCAAGTTACACAAACTTACCTCATTACTTGTTTGTGTTTATAATTTCATTAATCCGATATCTTTTCTTTTCCACGATCAAGTCTCGTATTTGAGTCGTCCGGATCTTTATAAATAAATTTGATCATCATTTTCATTCATTTCATATTCTAACGCATTTAATTAATGCTCTAGGCAAAATTACCATTTTGCCTCTAAACTTTTAATTAATGACGATTCCATCATTAGGGTCAGAAAAATAAAATTCTTGCAATTTAATCCTTATTTCCAGCTATTATTCTCAAACATATTGAAAACAGTCCATGAATTTTATAAAATATCAAAACTTTCCATAATTTCAACATTTTTCAATTTAATCCCTAAAACATGTTTTCCCCCAATCTTGAACTAAATTAATAATTTCATTCAGTTTTATAATTTAAATAATAAAATAATCCATTTCATGCAATTTGATCTTTTTGACATTTTTACAAAATTGCCCATAAAGTTTTACTTTTATTCAATTTAGTCCCTGAGCCTAAAATAGGCAAATCAGCCATGCTAGATGAATATTCATACATATTTTTCCTCCTCCTCCTCTTCATTCCACATCCTTAATTTATTTAACATGCTGCAAGTAATATTATCAATAATTTCACTATTTACTTATGTGTATATTCAAAACTGTCCATTTGCACCATAGTCACTAAATTATTTATATCTTGAGCTAAAGAACTTAAAATTAAGATCCACTAATTTTCCATGAAACTAGACTCACATATATTCTTTCCATAAAATTTTCATAATTTTTTATTAAGCCAGTAAGTACAGTTTATTCTTTAAAGTCACCCCTGTTCTGCTGTCTAACAGTTTCGACCCTTCTTCACTAAAAATTAATTATTCCCGTTTATTTCTATTGAAAATAGACTCATTCAGAATTCTAATAATATAAATCAAATTCATAATTATTTTTCTCCAATTTTTTATGATTTTCCAAAGTAAGAACAGGGGAACCCAAATTCACTCTGACCTTGTCTCACAAAATTTTTTATTTCTCATAATTCACAATTTCATTTCTTACATTGTTTCTTTTATAAGAAATTAAACTCAATAAGATTTAATTCCATATTTTTTTCATCCTCAAATTCAATTCCAAAAATTTATGGTGATTTTTCAAAGTTAGCCTACTACTGCTGTTTAAAACTGTTTTAGTGTAAGATATTAATTATCATGTTTATAACACCCTTATTTTCTTTCTCTACACTATTTTTTATCACTTTCTCTTATTTTCTCTTCACTAACATATCAATAACATAGGATTATATGTAAGGAAACTCTACATTAACATCAATCCCATGCTTTTTCAATAATATCAAACTTAAAAATATATTGAAATCATGATGTTCTTACCTTGTTCTATTGATTTCAATCTTCATCTTAATTTTCTCTCTCCTTCAGCTTTTATTTCTTGAATCCAACTTGATATTTTAACTTCCTATAGCCTCCTTAATATTTTTCTCTCCTGGTAGCTAGGGAAATTCTTTTGATTTTTGGGTGAAAATGGTGAATTTTTGGTAAAAGGACCAAATTGTAAAGAAAAGAAAGTTTCTTTCTTCCTTTTCTCTTCATACGTTGGGTGCATGAGAAAAAGATGATGATTCTTCATCTTTCTTTCCTTATATATACTAAATAAAATAATAATAAAATAATAAAATATCATTTAAAAATTAAATTAAAATATTAATAAACTATTATTTATTTAATCTAAAATATCTCCAACATCATCATTGCTTTCTCGATTTCTCTCTCTTCCAATTGATCATTTTGCCCTTTATTATCTTTTAAAATTCCATCCTTGAGTTATCATTTAATTTGGTAAAATTACAATTTAGTCCCTCATAGTTCTTCACCTATTCAATTTGGTCCTAATTCATCCATTTCCTTAGTTTCTAGATCATTCCACTCTTAAAATATTTACACTATTGGTCCTTCAACTTTTTCATATTTACACTTTAACTCAAATTTTGAGTATTTACTCGTGCAACAAAACTTTTCTCACTTTTACAATTTAGTCCTTTCTTGAATTAATATATCATAATATACTTCTCAATTTTGACATAACTCAAAATTTTCCTTTTTGTCACTTTATTTTCTTTTTTTACTATATCAATGATAATATCTTACTATAAAAAAAATTTCGGGGTATTACAATGTGCAATTAGGAATTAGGATTTCTGGGTAAAATTTGGTGCCACATGGCCTGGCCGCACGACCGTGTGGCCGATTTTGAATTAGGAATTAGGATGCTTGATTTTGAATCTGATTTGTTGAGTATGTGTACATATCTGCTTCTGTCTAATTGTTGATAGACGTGTTTATTATTTTTGTATGATTGAATGCATTCATGCACTTGCATAAAGTATTTTGGGATTGGTTGAGAAGAGAAGGAAGACTGATTCTATTCTGATCTGGTAGTTTAACTGCAAGCTTATTCGTACAGCAGTTTACCATTCTGTACCACACGTACGTCAGCTAAACTGCAATATGGCTGTACAGTGACTACCGCATTGCACTATACTGTATATACGCTAGCCCTGCTGTATATTAATATATGAGTGGCTTAGTCCACATACATGGTGTGTATGGTTGGATGGGCCTTTTGAGGTCCTATGTGATTTTTTTGGTTGGATGAGCTTAATCAGCTCTTATGGGGTGTGATCGGGGGACGGATAGGTTTGTTGGCTAAATGGGTGAGTTTTATTACTTGACTGCATTTTTTGTTTAAGTGTTCTGGGTGCAAGATTATCTAAAGGTATTCTGTTTGACTGTGTGTGACTTGGTGTGCTTGAGTTGTTACGTTTTGTTGGGACGTTGGTTAAAAGTATGCTTTCTGACTCTGTGAGTGTCTATAAGTTTGTTGCGCTTTGGAATTGAGTTCTGTAATTCTATTTTAAGTCTCGTTTTAAACTTACACTGAACTCGTGTAGCTCACCGCCTTAGTGTTTCCCCTTGTAGGTACACTCAGTTTCAGTAGCTGAAATCGGTATGCAGAGGTCTCGGACAATCTCTGTTGAATATAATTTATCGGTTATCTTTTCAGCTTTCGTTTGGTTTACCATTTTGATCTGTAGGATTTTATAAAAACTGTGGTACAAGCTCTGTTTGGAAATTACCACTCGTACATTTTATTTCGTTTATATATTAAGCTTAACTATAATTCTTTTGTTTGAAAGCCAACGTTAAATTGTTTTCAGTTTTTCAAACTTGAAATGTGGTATTGGGAATTGAGACAATATGTTTTATAAAATTTTACTACGATCACTTCAGTGATCAATGTAACCCCCAAGATTCGGTCTAAACTTCTAGGCCGGGTTTAGGGTGTTACAGTTTCATTAAAATGGGTAAAATATGAATTCTAAATATATGTATATTGTTGTTTACTAACTTGGAATTGTTTAATCATGTTATGTTAAGGTTAACACTTTGAATGGCTATATGAAATTAACTATTATTAATTAAGTATAGTAAGTTATTGAATTGAATTGTATGAGCTTGCTAAGCATTTCATATACTTATTTCTGTTATTATTCTCTATATATTTTTGGATACTTGGAGTGCGTTAATCAGATCAACGGAGCTCACACCTATCGTCTTCTATTTCATTAAGTTTTGAAGTTTTGAACTATGGTTACTTGTTGAATGTATATAGGGTGTTTGTTTTGCTAAAGTTAAACATGTTTTGATATCTTAGTAATATCCATTTGCCAAATTGTTGTATATATTATATGTTTGGCCTTTTAGTAGTGTGTGATAAATGTCATGTTGAATGGTATTTTAGTTGATATATGGTATCAAGTTATGGATGTGAATGTTGTTAGTTCATGATTCTAGAATAAATGAAATGAATGGACTTGGATAGTTGTTAAATTTTTTGTTGTAATGTGGTATCAATGAGGGCACATTGGTTAGACACATATGTTAAGTGTTTTTTTACATGTTTTTGTTTATTTATTTGTGTTTTGAATAAGTGAATAGGTTTGGAAATGGTTTGGCTTGATATCTAAGAAATGAATGTTGTTTTGCATTGTTTTGGAAGCCATTTTAGGTGCACATGGCCTAGGACACGGGCTATCACATGGTCGTGTGTCACACACGATCACACCACATAGCCATGTTATTATTTAATTTTGGTGCAGGTTTGCCCTGCATGGACACAGGTTGTTACATGGTCGTGTAACATTATTTCGAATCACACATAGTTTGGCACATAGCCTGCGACACGACTGTGTGACCTTATTTTCAAATTGTACGTGTAACACCCCAAACTCAGCTTAGACATATGGCCAAATCTGGTGATGTCACAAGGAATGGGTTTTGAAAACGTAGTCGTCACGATAAAGCCTTTTAGTTATCAATTTCATATTTTGTTAGAACCATTGTCAAATCGTTATTTACTACTTAGTTAATTTACCTTATAAATGTGTTTTACAACAAAAGCTTACGAAAAACCATTTAATTCTAAAGCTCAGTTTGTTTTTGAAATTGTGAATTCAGAAAATATTTTGTCATAGCATGCAAATAATAAACAACCTAAACCATAGTTAAAAATTGATCCACCATTGAGTCCCACCGATCCACCTAAAACTGTAGGTTACCTGACAAACAAACAAGAAGATGTGAGTTCAAGTAAACTCAGTGCGTAACCCAACAGAATTAAGCATGCAAGCAAACAAACATCATATACGGACATCAAGTCCTTTTTAGATACAGTAGCAGAATAAGATACAGATATGCATAATCCTACCCCCATCCTCTACACACCATTTCTGTCCATCCCATCACACCATGTGGGGTTAAAAACACCTACCCATCCTTAGACACCACATCGTGTCATTAAGATACATATAAGATATAATATGCAGTCAACCTGCCAGAATATAGGCGTTTATCGCTGATCAGAATACTTCTACCTCATATACAAATCACACCCCCAAAACAAATACAAAGCATGCATACCAAATTTAACAGATGGATCATGCTTAACATGATTACATAAACAGATAACAAATACACATAACGTAATCATACTCGGAACACTATTTCTGTCTAATAGATCACATAGTCTTAGGGTTCAGTTAGTGTTTACCAACCCTATGGTTGGCCCACAGTCGATTAGCACGTCTCGTGCGACCCTACAGAGAATTTCAGTGATATGGGCTTTCATGCCAGTGTGACATACCCATGTGGGCCCATACACTTGTGTAGCCTACACGCCCAGATTCGCCTTACCCATGTGGTCCACACGACCTGGCCTAATAATCCACACGCCTGTGTGGCCCATACGCCCAACTTGGCCTAGTCTGTGTGGCTCGCACGGCCTTGCACGATCCATCACACGGTCGTGTCTTGCACACGACCATGCTTTCATCGATCACACGGCTGTATCCTCGCACCCGGCCTACCACATGGGTGACCATACGCCCGTGTGGCGTCGACAGTGGCCATTTTTGACATTTGCTGAAACTCAATTTTTCGCATTTCGGGTACATACCTAGTATCGTTTCGATACGAAACCACTATTAAACCTCCTGAAACCTACAAATAGCATAACCAAAAGCCCGATCTGAAATACACCCTCAAAACCCCAACAGAGATTTCCACAACCGGAAACTCACAATACCCAACAACACATTCAAATACTTACCGGTAACAAAAAGGATCCTCCCTAAAGTTTAATTCACTGTAGGAGCACCAGCAGAAACTTGTTCTTCCCCTAATCAAAAGCAAACACAAACTCCCAATTAACACTAGCCACGAAACACTAAAATTAAATTCACACGAAACTTACCGATTATTCGAAACCAAACATTGCAGCAAAGAAAGCGGGTTTGGAATAACCAAATAGAAAATGAAGAGACGAACATTAACAGAGGAGAAAAGGAAACAAGGAATTTTGGAGAAGAAAAGTCAAAAGAAAGTATTTTTCGAAAAAGAAAGGAAAAATAAAATAGAATCAGATTAGATATGATAACTCCCAAATCCAAACTCCCCACTAACCCACTAACAGCTACTTCTCAGAAACCCAACTCTACTGAAACACTTGTGCAGAACCGAACAAAAATAAATACCAATACTTACGCAAGGATTCAAACACAAGACCTCCAATACACCAACACCTTTACCACTCGAACCAGCAGACTCATTCTGATATGAAATTACAAACAATTAAATATAAGCCCATTGAATAAGGATAAGGCTTAATTCCAAAAATATCCAAAATTGCTAAAGGTAAGGCTTGAACCTCAGACCTCTCACACACTCCAAGAACACTTAAGCAATGAAACAGATATAGATTTGTGACAAAATTCTATTGAAGTGAACATAAGAAATTTGAGGCGTTACAACTCTACCCCCTAAAAGAATTTTCGACCTCGTAATTTACCAGATCAGAATAGATGAGGATACTGCTGACGCATCGAGTCCTCAGGCTCCCACGTGGCTTCCTCAGTACCATGATTCTGTCACAGAACCTTCACTAGAGGGATGGATTTCCTCTTCAAAACCTTAATATCACGATCCAGAATTTGAATTGGCTCCTCCTCAAAGGTTAAATTCGGCCTAACCTCGACCTCCTCAACAGAAACAACATGAGATAGATCCGACCGGTATCGCTTTAACATCGAAACATGAAAGACATCATGAATACAGTCCAGTTCAGGAGGCAGCTCAAATTGATAAGCAACTAGTCCCACACGTTTTAGAATCCGGTATGGCCTAATGAACCTAGTGCTCAACTTGCCTTTACGGCCAAACCTCAGGACCTTCTTCCATAGAGAAACCTTAAGAAAAATGAAGTCCCCTACAGAATACTTAATTTCACACCTCTTCAGATCTACATAGGATTTCTGCCTATCAGAAGTCATTTTCAGACGATCTCGAATCAGTCTAACCTTATCATCAATCTCAGAAACCAACTCAGGACCCAAAATTTGTTCACCCAACTCTGTCCAACATAGTGGAGTGCGACACTTATGATCATACAAAGCCTTGTAAGGTGTCCTTTGAAGGCTAGCTTGGAAACTGTTATTGTAGGCGAACTCAGCTAACGGCAGATATTCTTCCTAACTACCTCGAAAATCGATCACACAACTCCTAAGCATATCTTCCAATATCTGAATCACCCTTTCAGATTGACTATTGCCTGAGAATAGAATGCAGTACTAAATTCCAATATCGAACCCTAAGCCTCGTGTAGTTTCTTCTAGAACCAAGAAGTGAAGTGAAGTAGAAATGATCAAAATAGACACCCCATGCAGTGTCACAATCTCAGATATGTAGTCGCTAACTTTTGCAGAGAATAGTCCATCCAAACTGGAATAAAATGAGCAGACTTGGTAAATCGATCTACAATAACCCAAACAGAATCGTTCATCGTCACACGTTCCTACTTCCATAAGGGGATTTTAACTGGCTGCAACAAACCCGAAGGCAACTGGTGCTCAACCTTAGTTTGTTGGCACGTCAGACAACAAGAAACAAAATTAGTAACCTCACGCTTCAAACTCGACCACCAATATAGTTCACGAAGATCGTGGTACATCTTATTACCACCAGGATGCATAGCATAAGGACTACTATGCGCCTCCCTCAATATCGACTGTCTCAAATCTGAATCATTCGACACACAAATTCAACCTCAAAAACATAACACACCATCATTATTCAGCCCAAAATCTGAAGTATTGCAACTCTCAATCTGACGAAACCGCACACCCATCATCCTCTAACTGCTTAACTCAAATCTGATCAATCCAAGTCGGTTTGACTTGCAACTCAGCTAACAAACTCCCATCATCAAATAGACTAAGGTGAGCGAACATCGCCCTCAGATCAGTCATCGCTCTACGTATAATGAACCGAAAGTTACGGTATCAGAAATTGAGTCTTGAGTACTATTTTCGTGAAATTTATTCATGAATATTTATTAGAAATATTTATGAATTATAGTTGAATGGTTATTTAGTGTTTAATTAAGTGAAGTAGCTTGAATTTAGTTTAAAGGATTAAATTGCATAAGGAATAAAAGTTTAATTATAGATTAAAGAAGTAAAAGGGACTAATCTAGCAATTAGACCCTAAGTGCCATGTGTGTGAATGTATGATATAACATGTGTAATAGTTGGTATATATGTGTAATAGTTATAAGATATTTTATGTTATAGCTATTACACATGTTAATTTTATATTTATTATAGGTTAATAATAATATAATATAGTATAATGAATAAAGAATAATGAGTAAAGAATAGAAAAGTTATAAAGAGCAAACGTGAGAAAGAAAGAAAGAAAGAAAGATAGAAAGACTAACAGAGAGCAAACGTGAGAAAGAAAGAAGGAAAGAAAGAAAGAAATAAAAAAGGGAAATTTGAGGATTAAGGCCCTAAAGTTTGATTGGTAAGTTGTTTTAGCTCATTTTCCTATGATTTTTATGTTTATAGATGCCTAATTCAAAGTTCTACATGTATGAGGTTAAAATGAAGAAAAATAGAGAATTTTTAGATATTAATTTAGTTGAATAAATGAGGTTTTTGGGTTAAATTGATAGAAATTGAAGTTAGGAGTGATTAGTTAAAGGAATTTCTAAGTTAGGTTTAAATAGGGACTAAGTTGAATAGAGCTCAAAATTTATGTTTTATAATGAATTTTATGGGTTAGAAATTGTTAATGAGTTGATTAAAAGAGAATATGAAGCTTAAGTTAAAGAAAAAAAGAATAGTAATGGAAAAAGGACGAAATTGGAATTTTTGTAAAAGTTTGGTAGAAAGTGAAAATGTGTTTTATGAATTAATATATCGATGATTTTTAATTATATGATTGTTAGTAGCAAACGTAGCACCGGATACGTCATCAAAGAAGGGAAAAGAGAAAGTGAATGAAGATATCGATTAAATTCGATAAATAATGGTTTGTATTTCTATAAACCGAGCTTAATCGTTATTGCTATATTTGATATTTATATTGTATGAAAATGTGAATGAGGTAAGTATTTTTACCATATTGAAATGAATGTGATTTTGAATACCCTATTAACAGTGTTGGGCTAGTCGGATATAGTTGACATGTCATAGGAATTGGAAGTATTGGGATATTCCGACATTGAGTCGATGAGACACTATGTGTCGACTCATCGTTAAAGTTCGGATTTGTTCGATGAAGTACTTTGTGTACTATAATGTTAAGGTTCCAGATTTGTTCGATGAAGCACTATGTGCTTATCCCGGAGTGTGGGTTGGATCCGTGTATCCGTCGTTGTCTCGAGTTATGTTAATAAGGGTAAATAAAGTAAAGATTATTAAAGTCTTGATTGATATTGAATAATAGCAATAATGTGTTTGAATTACCATGTTTTAAAGTTGATTAAGCTATTGTTTATAGAAATACCACTGAGAGTATTCTCAGCGTACGGTTTGTTTCCGTGCACAGGCTAGGTACGAAAGTATAAGGACTCAGCATACAAACCGATCCCCAAACTCAAATTGGTGAAGTTTCTATCTTTTTGGAAAATGGCATTGTACCTAGGATGTCTTTTGATCATTTTGAAAGTATCTAAGTTGTTAAGTGATATTTTGGTATGTTTTGTAAATATTACCAAAACCTTAAGTATGGTATGTTTTGATATGTTAGTGAAGACTAATAAGAGGAATTGTTGGTAAATGTTGTAGAGAGAAGAAATGAAGATGTTATAAACTTAGTTATCAACATTTTATACTAAAACAGATTTGGACAGTAGCAGTAGTCCAACTTTGAAAATATACCAAAAATAGTAGAAAGTGAATTAGATCATGAATAAAATATGTAATTGAATCTTAATGAATCTATTTTTATATGGAAGAAATAAAATAGGTAAAAGAGTTGTATTTTATGAGATATTTACATTTTTGTGAAATAGGGTTAGAACAATTTCTGGATTCCCTATTCTGACTTTAGAAATTCACCATAAATTGTGTATTAAGAATTAGGACTCAAAATTTATATGTATGGATTCTTTATTAAGGCTATTTTTAATTGAAACAAATGGCATAGTCATTGGATTTCTGTATAGGAATAAATTTTATTCGTAGTACACAAGGGTCAGAGTATCCAAACCCTGAAATAGGGGAGAATTTTTCTAATAAACTGTACTAATTGGCCTGACCAAAAATTCTAGAAAATATTTAGTAAGTAGATATATGAGTCTAGTTTCAGGGAAAATTTATGGAATTGGATTTCGAGTTTAGTAACTCGAGACGTGATTTTTTTAGCGATCGTGACACAGATGGATAGTTTACTACGAAAACTGTTTAAGTGCTAAGATAAGATTTGTAATGTCTCCTGCTTGACTCCGGTGACGGTCTCGGGTAGGGGGACGTTACACTACGACTTAGAGTATCGGCCACCACATTGGCCTTATTAGGATGATACTCAATGCAGTCATAATCTTTGAGCAGCTCAATCCATCAACGCTGCCTAAGATTCAACTCTTTCTGAGTAATGATGTACTTGAAGTTCTTGTGATCAGTGTAAATGATACACCTTTCACTATACAGATAATGCCTCTAGATTTTTAACGCAAATACCACAATAGCCAACTCGAGATCATATGTCGGATAGTTTCCCTCATGTACCTTAAGCTGAAGGGACGCATAACCCACAACCTTACCATCTTGTATCAGAACCCATCCCAAAATGACGTGCGACGCATCACTGTATACCACAAACTCATTCCTAACTTCAGACTGTATCAGAACAGTAGTCTATGTCAAAAAAGACTTGAGCTTCTCAAAGCTCGATTACTGTACCTCAGCCCAAAAAAAAGGAATGCTTTTATGCAGAAGCTTCATAAGAGGAGCTACAATCAGAAAGAACCCTTTAACAAACCACCGATAATAACCCGCCAGACCCAAAAAACTGAGGATTTCAGACACATTCCTAGGCTGTTTCCACACAAGCACAGTCTTGATCTTCCTAGGATCAATTCAGATACCCTCAGCAGAAACTACGTGCCCCAGAAAAGTCACCTCTTGCAGCCAGAATTCACACTTGCTCAACCTAGCATAGTACTGTCTTCCTTGGAGAATCTGAAGCACTACTCTAAATGTTCATCATGCTCATCCTCAGTCATAGAATATACCAGTCTTAAATGCAGTCTTATGAACATCAGCTTTCTTAACCTTCAACTGATGATACCCAGATCGAAAATCAATCTTAGAAAACAATGAAGCCCCTCTGAATGATCAAACAAGTCGTCAATCCTCGAATACAGATACTTATTCTTCACAATCAACTTATTCAACTATCGATAATCGATGCACATCCTCATAGTCCCATCCTTCTTCTTAACAAACAGAACTAGTGCTCCCCACGGAGACACACTAGGACGGATGAAAACATAGTCTAGAAGCTCTTGCAGTTGAGCCTTAAGCATAGTAAGCTCCTCCGGTGCCATTCGGTAGGGAGTGATAGACACCAGAGCTGTACTCAAAACAAGCTCAATCCCAAACTCAACCTCTTAATTCAGAAGTAAACCTAGTAACTCCTCAAGAAAGACATCCAGAAAGTCCCTCACAGTTCTGATATTCCCAACAGAAGAGTCCCCAGAATCAGAAACAATGATGTACGCCAAGTACACCTCACACCCTTTTCACACCAATTTATCAACCACAAGAGCAGAGATCATATTGGACAGGTAATCTCGATGCTCACCAATCACAACCACCTCCATATCGTCTTTTGTCCTCAAAACGACCTTCTTAGTCGTGCAGTCCAAACTAACCCGGTGCTTAACCAGCCAATCCATACCCAAAATCAAATCGAACTCCCCAGACGAAATCTCCATCAAATTACCCAGGAGAACAGTCCCTTGCACTACTAAAGGAACATCTCTATATAGTTTACTAACTCGAACAGATTGCCCCAACGGACTCAGTACAGTAACCTCACTTGAAGTGCTCTCAACGAAAATCCTCAAGTTTTTAAAAATAGAATTTGCTATATATGAGTGAATAGACCCTATATCTACCAAAGCGGTGAATGGTACATCAAAAATAAAGAAGTACTGGTAATGAGATCAGGAGCATCTCTGTCCTCTCAGCGTCGAACAGCATAAACGAGTGCAGGCTGCCTTGCTTCAGTCTGACCAACACTTTTGCCCGGCGTTCCTTGTCCACGGCCCAAACCATTACCACCTCTAGTCGCTCCACGGCCCCTAGGTAGCTGCTGAATTGCCCTCTGAGGCTGCACAAAACTCAGAGCTTGTGTCTGATCTGCCAGCTATAGACAGTCTCTGATATGGTACTCTAAAGATCTACACATCAAACAGGCCCCAATCTTCCTCCAACACTCGCCCGGATGGCGCTTACCACAATCACCACATGGCTGCAACACAGCTGAAGCAACAGAAGCCCCCACTCTGACTAGCTCATCAGATCTGGCCTTTTTTATGCTTCTGCATAGAACTCGAGGGCTTCGAATCCTTCTTGTTCTTACCTCTCTTTCTATCTCTATTCTGGCGCTCCGCGCGCTTAACATCTTCTACGATCTTTGCCTTCTTGACCAGAACAAAAAACTCGCGCTCCCTATGCGGAGCTATCAAAACTTTCAGATCATCCCTTAGCCTATCCTCAAAACGAACACACCTCTCATATTTCGATGCCACCATACCTCGAGCATAGCGGCTTAGCTTAAGAAATTCGGCCTTATACTAGGCTATAGATCAGTCACCTTGTGTGAGATTCAGAAACTCACGCCGGTAAGCATCCTCTTAGCTAGCTCCTACATACTTACTCTGGAATACAGTCTTAAAGAATTCCCAAGTCAGACGATCAGGCTGAGTGCCTTCCTTAACCGTTACCCACCACTGGTATGCTTCGTCGCGAAGCAATAAAACAGCACCATTTAATTTCTGCTCAGGGGTACAGTTCAGATCATCCATAATTCTCTCGATGGCCTCCAACTAATACTCGGCCACATTAGGGGTGACTTCTGTGACACCCTAAATAACTCAGCTCCATTAGATCGAATTCATTCAGTTACTGACCCACGGCCTCCAGATCTAGAATGAGGTCTAGTGACCCTATCCAATATCCTCAGCATGGCTTGGGACAGTGCATCGTCCCAACCGAGCGACTCTGAGACCCAGTCTTAGTAGTAGGTGACACAAGTGTCTCACTAGTATCTAAATTTGGCATATTGTCTAGAGAGGAAGACTCAGCTCGAGCCCCCTATAGCTATTTCCACGACCACGAGTACCTCTTCCGCAAATTTCACAAGCACTCATTGTCTAATTCAAGTTTTATCTACATTAAAAATTTTATGCATCAGTTTTAGTATTTATTAGCAAATATTTTATGCACAATTTATCAGAAGTTCCAGAGTGTTTTTCAAAAGTTTCAGTCTCTAACTACTCAGTATAGTTTTAGAAGGTACTAACTACAGTTTTTTCAGAATAAACTATCTCAGTTTTAGAAACACTTACAGGATTGGCGCCGGAGACTCGGTGAACTACATACTTTCTTAAATCCTTCAGATTATTTGGAAACTAGTTCTTTTCAAAAAAAATTTTGGAACCCAAAATTTTACAGCTTGAGTTTTACAACCTGGCTATGATACCACTAGATGTAACACCCTAAACCAGGCCAGACGTTATAGTCGAATCTGGTGATGCACAAGGAATGGGTTTTGCAAAACGTAGTCGTCGTGATAAAGCCATTTAGTTATCAATTTCATATTTGCTTAGAACCATCGTCAAATCGTTATTTACTTAGTTAATTTGCGTTAAAAACGTGCTTTTACAGCAGAAGCTTATGAAAAACCATTTAATTCTAAAGCTCAGTTTGTTTTTGAAATCGTGAATTCAGAAAATATTTCGTCATAACATACAGATAATAAACAACCCAAACCACAGTTAAAAATCATAGAGTTCAAAGAGTCTCAGAAATTACAAACTTTCAAGATATAACCCAAAATATAAAATAAAGCCATAAATCGAAAACTTAAACAATTTTATAAAAAGGTGGTCACTGCTGAGTCCTGCTGCACCGATCCACCTAAGACTGTGGATTACCTGACAAACTTACAAGCAGATGTGAGTTTACGTAAACTCAGTGTGTAACCTAACAGAATTAAGCATGCAAGCAAACAAACATCATATACAGAACCAGAACAGATTCAAATACGGATATCAAGTTCTTTTTAGATACAGTAGCAGAATAAGAGACAGATATGCATAATCCTACCCCCATCCTCTTCACACCATTTCCGTCCATCCCATCACACCATGTGGGGTTAAAAACACCCACCCATCCCTAGACACCACCTCGTGTTATTAAGATACATATAAGATATAATATGCAGTCAAGCTATTAGAATATATGTGTTTATCGCTGATCAGAATACTTTCTCCTCATATACAAATCACACCCCCAAAACAAATACAAAACATGCATACCAAATTTAACAGATAGATCATACTTAACATGCTTACATAAATAGAGAACAGATACACATAACGTAATCATACTCAGAACAGTGTTTCTGTCTAACAGATCACTTAGTCTTAGGGTTTAGTTAGCCTTTACCAACTCTACGGTTGGCCCACAGTCGATTAGGACGTCTCGTGCGACCTTACAGAGAATTTTAGCGATATGGGCCCACATGCTCATGTGACATGCCCGTGTTGGCCCATACGCCCAGATTGGCCTTGCCCGTGCAGTCAGCACGACCTGGCCCAATAATCCACACACCCAACTTGGCCTAGCCTGTGTAGCCCATATGGCCCTACTCAGGTCATCACACGGTCGTGTCTTGCACACAACCATGCTTTCATTGATCACACGGCCGTGTCTTCGCATACAGCCTACCATACGGGTGACCACACGTCCATGTGCCTTTGACAGTGGCCATTTTTGGCTTCTTCCAAAACTCACTTTTTGCATTTTGGGTACACACCTGGAATCATTTCGATGCGAAACCACTCCTAAGCCTCCTAAAACCTACAAACAGTGTAACCAAAAGCCCGATCTCAAATACACCCTCGAAACCCTAATGAAAAATTCCACAACCGGAAACTCACAACACCCAACAACATATTTGAATACTTACCGGTAATGAAAAAGATCCTCCCTAAAGTTCAATTTGCTATAGGAACACCAGCAGAAACTTGCTCTTCCTCTAATCAAAAGCAAACACAAACCCCCAATTAAAACTAGCCACGAAACGCTAAAATCGAATTCACACGAAACTTACCAATTAAACGAAACCAAATGTCAAAAGGAAGAGACAAACCTTAACAAAAGAGAAAAGAAAATAGGGAATTTTGGAGAAGAAATGTTAGAAGAGAGTATTTTTCAAAAAAGAAATTAAAAATAAAATAAAATCAGATTAGATATGATAACTCTCAAATCCAAACTCCCCACTAACCTACTAACAACCAGTTCTCAGAAACCCAACCTTACTAAAACACTTGCGCATAACCGAACAAAAATAAATACCCATACTTGTGCAGAGATTCAAATATAGAACCTCCAACACACCAACACCCTTACCACTCAAACCAGCAGGCTCATTCTAATATGAAATTACAGGCAATTAAATATAAGCCTCCTGAACAAGGATAAGGCTTAATTCCAAAAATAACCAAAATTGCTAAAGGTAAGGCCTGAACCCAAGACCTCACACACACTCCCAGAACATTTAACCATTGAAGCAAATACAAATTTGTGACAAAATTTTAAAGAAGTGAACATAAGAAATTTGGGGCGTTACAATGCGCAATTTGGCCATACGACCATGTTCCTGAACCACATGGCCTAGGCACTATTACACGGCTTGGTCACATGGGCATGTGACCCTTGTTTTCAAAATTTTTAAATTTTTTTTCATGTTTTTTATTTTGTTTCGAATTAGTCTCTAATTGTTTCCAAACTATTTTAAAGGTTCTATAAGCTTGATATAAGGCTTATAAATGTGTATATATATATGTTATGTTTAATGTGTGGTTTGAGTATTGATATTTAAATTAATAATTGAATAGTTTTATGATGTCATTTGTTTTGATATGTGTTGAAATATTCTCTAACCCTAATCTGATGACAAAGACGGATTAGGGGTGTTACACGTGTGACCTGCCCTTCTTCGTTTTAAAAGTATTAATTTGGTTCTTATTCAATTCCAGACTTGATTTAGAGCTTTCGTAAGCTCGATTAAAATTGGGATTAGTTCGTAAATCATGTTTTGTATGGATTATGAAATGATTAATTTATTTTAGGTCTAAATTGTGACAACCCGAATTAGGGCCTAATTGGAATAGTGGTTTTGTGACCACAAATCCGAGATAGAAATAATTGTTTTATAATTATTTTGGGGTTTATGATATGATTTCATGATTTCGTGAAAATTTCGTGATGAAATTCTGTGCATTGCGCGCTTAAGTTGAGATTAGGGACTAAATCGAATAAATTGTAAAAGTCGTGTTTTAGAAGTTTTTAGTATGAAATTACTTTGGGATATTAACTAAGAGGTCTTAAATAGAAATTTGACTCATTCCTAAGTTATGGACAAAAGTTGGACATGGAGGGAATTTTTTTGAAAGTTTAGTAGTAAGGGCATTTTGGTCATTTGTATATTAAATGAAATAAAATGGGAAAAATAACACAAAATTGGTTATCATCTTCATTAGTTGCTGCCGAAAATTTCTCTCCTCCATATCTAGGGTTTCTTCAACTTTCAAGCTTCATAGTAAATGATTTCAAGTCCCGTTTTTAATGTTCTTTACATTTTTGAAATCCTCGTAGCTCGGTCTACCTATTTCTACCATTATTTCCAGTTAGAATTTATGTTTAAAAATTTACCCATGAATGATATGCATGTATTTTAGTGTTTGATGGTAGAATATGAATGTTTGAAGTTAGGAGAACGATATTTTCTAAGCGATTTTTAGCAAAAACGAGTAAAACGGCATAATCGGTAAAAATACCTATTGTTCATAACTATGTGTTAGAGTGAAAATTTGATGTTTCCATAGAAGGGAAAATTGACCAGCATGTCATAGAACATAAGAATAAGGGCTGAAATTAAATTTCCGAGCCTAGGGGCAAAATCTTAATTTTGTAAAAGTTAGGGGGCAAAAATGTAATTTTTCCATAATGTGAATTTTGGATTGAAATAAATAGTTTGAATGTTAAATGGGCTAAATGTGTCGTTATAGATCAAGAAAGGCGTGGAATCGACCTCGAACAGGGGAAGGAAAAAGTTTTGGACTAAATTGCAAAATTCTCATATTTTGCACTGAGGTAAGTTTGTATGTAAATAAACATTAACTTCATTTACATTTTTATATTTCAGCCTATTATATATATTCTAGCTGATATTGTAGCATAAATCGACTATTGGAAGAATAGAAATAAATAATAAAGAGAGGAATCCCGGTTGAACATTCGGAAAGATTGAATAAAATTGATGGAGCGTAGCTAGGTCACATGTATGGTGTTGAGTGCCCATCATATGTACAAGAGAGCTACGAGATACTATGTAGTAGCTAGGTCACATGTGTGATACGGGACGTATCCCATGTAGACAAGAGAGCTACGTGAGAGATAAATGTAGCTAGGTCGCATACGTGATTCCAAGTGAAAGACACCATGTAGACAAGAGAGCTACGATAGACATCAGCTAGGTCACATGAGTGGTACTAAGTGTTCACCATGTGTACAAGAGAGCCGAATTAAATGAAATATGATGGTGGGGCTGTGTGCTGAAACCATCAAGTATCGAGGATTAATCCGAATTGTTCAACGGGATGCCTTTGTGGTGACATTGTAGTCATGGACCTACACTTGTGATGTATGAAATGTGGTGAAAATGATTTGTGGTATATATATATATATATATGTAAGTTAAAATGAGGTTAGTGCAAAGAATGGGTGAAAGAGTGAAATTAGCATTAAAACTGTTTTGGACAGTAGCAGTGACGTGATTTTGAAAATTCACCAAAAATAGAAGGAATTTAATTAGAGGTTTAATTAGATGTGAAACTAAATCTTAATGAGTCTATTTTCATATAAAAGAAACAGAGCAAGTAAAGGAATTCTATATTTTGAGATATTTACAATTGTGTGTGACTTTCTTAGGATGACTATGTGGTCCCCTGTTCCAACTTTGAAAAATCATTAAAAATTGTACAAAACGAATTAAGAAATATAATTTATATTTCTAAATTCCTTATTGAGTATAGTTTTAAATTAAACAGGTTTCATGGTTATTTGAATTGTGTACTGAGAGAAATTAAATTCGTAGTGAACAGAGGTCAGATCAGTTGAGCAGTGTAACAGTGGAAACTTTAACTAATAAACTGTACTAATTGGCTGAACCAAAAATTCTAGAAAAAAATTAGTAAAAATTTTTATGAGTCTAGATTCAGGGAAATTTTACGGATTTGAATTTCGAGTTTCGTAACTAGAGTTATGATTTATTTAGTGATCATGACGCAGGAGGGACAGCTTGATCAAATTGGAGTAAATAGTAAAATTTAAAAATATGATATAATTGAGTTATGTTGTAAACATATTAGATTCCTTATTTGTTATTTATATACTTACTTACTAAGCTATAAGCTTACTTTCTTTTCTCTCCTTTGTCTTATAGTGTCATCCAAATTAGCAGGAGTTAGAGATCGTAGAAGATCCGCCGCACTATCAATACTCGGGTATCTCGAACTCAACATTTTGAAATATGGCATGTATAGCGAGACTTAGTTATTTTGTTACGTGTCATAATTGTCTAGGTTTAAATTACTACTTATAGTATCAAACTAATCATTTTGGACGAAGCCTTTGAAATTGGTTTGTATTATTAATGGCATATGTTATAATGATTCATGATCAAATTGCACGCCATATTTTTGTTGGGTTTTATTTAATAGTATATACTATAATTTGTTAATACCTCGTACCCTGTTCCAGCGACAGACACGGGTAAGGGGTGTTACATAAATTGCTTGTGATGTTCTCTATTTTTAGTTATAGCATTCCTGTAAACTCGAATTCAGTGACCAGATCGGGTATGGGGTATTCCACCTCCAAACTCGTACAACATGTTTACATTATCTTTCACATGCCATCGATATCCATATATCGTAAATATGCATCTATAGTATTATCAACTCATATTTCCAATTTATTTTGAAAAACTTTTTAACCAATTTACATTTATATTCCCTATTAACATGACTCAGACTCAAACGTATACACGGATTCCAACCAACGCACTAATTTGACACCCAATGCCTCATTGGAACGTCCAAAATATATAGATTGTGACTAGCGCTCATCAGTATAATCGAAGTAAAAGTTGTGCGCAATACTCATCGAAATGTTCAAAGGAAAATGCACCCAACGCTCATCAACATATAGTCGAAGTAACCCGTACTCAATCTATCCTATGACATGCTAACTATATCTAACTCTACCTAAACAGTTAAAAGGGTACCAATGTTCAATTACATTATACAGTCCAATATATTTATATCATCATCTCATTTACATTTCAATTTATCAACTAAACACAATTATCACATATCATATAGTATATTTCAATCAATTTCCACTTCATATTTCATATCTCAACTAAATCATGCAACTTTCTATTTTATTCGATTCAACCTACTGTCTCGATATTCAATATTAATCATAGCAATTCAATTCAAATGACCATTATCAACTCACCTCAATTCTACATTATGCAAAATATCATGAATATGCATTAGTTAAATTGATCTCAAATCATAAAAGTACAAACCGAAATATCTCGTCACTCATCGTCAATTCTCACTTTTCCTTTCCGTCTCGATAGCCCAATGTCATCTTTAGCTACGAATGATAAATAAAAAAATAACAATATCAAATTTCATCCAATTCAAATTCAAATACGAAGCCAAACATATTTTCCATTTCATTCAATTTAGTCCCAAAATTCGGGATTTGCATAACTTTCGATATATTGCTTCAGATTAAAATCCGATTTCACATTTACTCATTAGAGACCCTATACTTTATATTCCTAACATAATTTCGTAACAAGTTTTAACTTTATTCAATTCGGTACCTAATGTAACAAAGTTAACAACTAAGCTTATTAAGCTTTACAATTTAATCCTTTTCATAATTTAAGCTTAATTTCTATCAATTTCAAGCCTATTTCTTTAATTTCTCAACAATGACAAATTATCAATATTTCAACAATTGAACAAATTAATACATGACTAGCTAAATCAAGCTCCCATTATCATAAATCTATAAAAATCAAAGAAAAAGAGACTTATTTGAAATTGGTGGCTGAATGTTCAAGGGTTTTTAAGCTTTCTTCTTCCTTTAAAAAATGGTGAACAGTAGAAACGGAGAAGATGATGACTTTTCTCCACTAAAGTTTTGTTTATATACTTAGGTTAGGTTATAATGAAACTTTGTTAATTAGTTTAATCTTAATTAAATTATACATTAATCTTCAATTAACAAAATCTAATGAAATCCACCATCATAATCATCCACTATTACCTATTTAAAATTGGTTTATTAACCATTTTAGTCCCTTGAATAATTACTATTTAGGTCCTCAAGTCTTTTCCTATTCAAAACTCTATAATGATTGGACTTTTACAATTTAACCAAATTTCAATATATTTTTATATTCTTTTATGTCTATCAACCAAAGGTTTTGTTGTTACTGGGAAAGAACAAGTCTACAAATTAAAGAAGGCTTTATGTAGCGTAAAGCAAGCTTGGGGGGCGTGGTACAACAAAATTAACTCATACTTTGTTTTTAATGGCTGCGAGAAAAGTAAGAATGAACCTACTTTGTGCTTTAAAAAGCAAGGTAAAAATGACCTCATCGTTTGCCTTTACATTGATAACATGGCATACATGGGTTCTTCTTGTTTTCTTATTAATGAGCTTAAATTGTGCATGAAAAGAAAGTCTGGAATGTCAGACTTGGATTTGTTGCATTATTTTCTTGAGTTAGAAGTGAAGCAAGTTGTAGATGGAATAATCAAGTTGCAGTATTGTAATACAAATGAGCACGTAGCCGACATTTTTACGAAGTCTTTGCCAGGGACAAACATGTTTCTTTCAGAGATCAGCTTGATGTATGCAATTTTGAATAAGGGATTTAAAATATTTGACTGTTGCAACATTTACTTAGTTCGTAGTTTGTTTCTTTATTTGTCTAAGTTCGTTGAGATGTGATTTAGTGGAAGAGTTTTTTTTAGTACGACATATTGCTTTGTAAAACCTATATAAAGAGCTTATTTATACATCTTTAAGACTATTTCAACATATTTGTGCCCATCACCTGTTTGTTTTAATTCCTCTTAAAAATTTTCCCACTTCCTTTGCAATTTTAAACACTATTTTTATGTTTTTATACTTTGAATTCTCTTCCTCAACAGGTACAACATTTTACAATTCCCGAAGAAGTTGTATCACCATGGTATGAACTGGTAAGTGGGGAGCCAACAAATGGTTTCTCATTTTGTGGTACCAAAAACACTCTTAGGGGCTCCATAATTTTGATTTTGACCCATATACATATTTAAAAGCGATATCTGTGATAGTATGGTACATTAGATATCAGGAACCTGTCTGGCTGTTGATGCAAAGATTTAGACTCACTCCTGCTTTTCTAATGCTTCCTTTTTCAATTTAAAAGAAACTGCTCTTCTTCAAGTTCTGACTGACTTTCCCTAGAGACGAGGCTGTTGAATGCATCAGAGAATTCAATTTACTTTCATCACTCTTATGGTCTGCCTGGACCCCAGAGTTGTTATCTGTTGATGTGATCTCTGGCACTGGGGCGAGAGATCTAGTGCCATGTGCTTTAACCGGAACTACTACTTTTGACATCGGTTGGTTCTCAACTACATCAAACTTGACCTTATTTCTCGTCGAGGCTCCTTTATCACCGGACAAATATCTCCTTACAGGAGGGGTAGGTGACTGAGGCTTTCCAAGACGTGAAGCTCTCTCTTCAGGCACCTTTACTGATATCTCCTTCCCTATGAGTGCAGACGAAAACTTTGATCGCCTTAGCTTAGCTGAAGAAGCAGTCCTGGCCTGGAAATCACATACAAACACAAGATATAGCATTAGCTTCTAAGTTTGCTTTGGCTTTATACAGTTTCATGTTTCTGGTTACCTCAGAGCCTTTAGTATCATCATTAGGGCGTTGATATGTCTCAGGCTTAAAGTTGGAAGAGATTCCAAATCTAAGCACTTTTGCCTTTTGAGATGGTGTAATGCTTCCAGCATTTCCAACCTTGAATTGTTCTACTTCAGCTTCTTTCTTTTCCAATGCCAGCTTAAGATTTGTTATCTAAGATAGATACAAGAAATACTTAACAAGGATATGTTGCATTTAGAAACAGGCAAAAGGGATGCCATCCATTAAAAAGAAATGAGAGAAAGGAAACTTAACCTCTTCTTTCAATTCTAGTATGTCACCAGTTTCTTTGTTAGATCGAGCTGCTCCGAGTTCTATCGAGGCTACTCTTTCAGCAAACTTCAATGTGCTAAGTGTCTCTCCAATGGCATCAGGTTCAGGGCTTATATGTACAAGCATTAATGTCTTAGCATGCCCACCTATCATATTCAAAATCAGAATGTTGAAGAAACAAGAAGAGAAAATGGGGAATTGTGAGGAGAAGAAAGCTGAATACTAGTAAAGAACAATACACCTAAAGAGTTCTGCAATATTTGAGTTAGCTTGCTGTTTCTGTAAGGAATATGTGTGCTCTTTTGGGCAAGAGCTGAGATGACATCTCCAAGTGCAGAGAGTGATCTGTTGATATATTGAGCTTCCTTCAGTCTATCGCCTTGAACTTTCGATTTATCCATTCTTTCACTCCCAGCCAAGTCCACCAAATTGAGGGAACCTTTGAAAATGGTTCCAGAAACCAATTCTTTTCCATGAACGTGAACGGTCAAAATGCTGGCGAAAAGAAGGACGTAGACATAAACCATGCTTAACAAAGTATTCAACAAGATTAACACAATTTTCCTGGATAAAATTCTACCTATGAGAACGGCTGCTTCGCTCATTAAATGCAGTTGGACCTACGATACGATTCTTTTGGCCAATTCTTATCAAATCAAGAACATCTTGAGTACTAGAAACTGGAACCCAACTCGCATCAGGAACAGTAAGGCCATTCAATTGTGTATTGTTATATATATCTAATGTAACATGTAGTTATGGGAACTTATATGCTTAAAGGAGAAAAAAGTAAATCCAAATCTAAACAAGACAGAAAGCATAGGAAGGCTTCTCTTAGATATAAACTGAATTGCAGATAGAAAGAAAATTCAAAAGGATATCTTTTAGTAGAGCCATCAATAACTAGCAAATCTCTCACTTGTTCATTGTATATTTCAATCATTTGGACCCCAACTTTGTATTCTATGACATCTTCTCTTGTCTTTGATATTTGAAATAAGTCACATATAGCTCGAAAGTTCACACCCCATGTCTCCTTAGTGTTCAAGTCATACCCGCTCTATCAAACACACACAAATTCCAGCAACATGTTTATACATCTGAATGATAAGCTTCTTGAGCATCATAACAATATGCAGATTGTAATATCATCAAAAACAACACTTACCATGGTATATGTCTTGCCCGATCCAGTTTGTCCATACGCAAAAATGCATACGTTATAACCATCAAGTACAGACCTGATCAATGGTTGAATGTTTGTGTATATTTGTTCTGCACATATAGCAGGAGGAAAATGAATGATCACCTTTAGCTTATTCACGTCAAATCGAAAGCTAGAAGAAGAAGAAATCAAGAAAATACCTTGAGATACAGTTGGTCCAAATACTTTGTCAAATGAGAATACTTTTTTTGAATCTTTTCCTTTCCTTAAAGAATTGACAATGAGGATACTTCCATTTTCTCCAACATAGTCTACAGTTGATTGATCTTTCGGTTCCCCTGGTAAAATGGGCCTTACTCGACAGTATATTCTTATTTTTCCTACATGAAAGCATGGAAAATAAGTCCTCCACCTCTCAACTATATTCCAATTTAGTTTTTAATAACAAAAATAAAAGAGTATGCACCTTTGAGGTCTAACACTTCATTGAACAGCATTTGATTCTCTTGTAATATCTTGAGGTAAGAAGAAGATGCCACTTCAAGATCTC
The DNA here is from genome assembly GCF_025698485.1 of Gossypium arboreum. NCBI lineage: Eukaryota > Viridiplantae > Streptophyta > Magnoliopsida > Malvales > Malvaceae > Gossypium > Gossypium arboreum. Next base: position 108,112,586 of record NC_069070.1, on the reverse strand, counting down.
TAACATGATGCTCTAAGGTAAACGGGCCAAGGTAATTCCAGTCAATGGAAAATGTAGCATTTTGATAGTAGGTGTAAGTTTAATGGTGACAAGTTTGGAAACTTTTACCTAATCTTTTAATATCTGCCTCCCAATATGAATGAAACTTTCTAACTTCTAACCTTGTTTCGCGAAAAAATAATTTAAGATCCTGAAAGTTTCCAAAACAAGGAAGCAGCAGGAGTTATAAACTAAATTTGGTACTATCTTACAATTTTATTTAAAATTTATGTAGGTTGGTGGGAGACTTTTCACCTCGATATGTCTTTGTATAAGATCGGTAAGTATTTCGACACGGCCAGGAGAACGACAAACACTATTGAGAACAACCTCATTATTGCCAATACAGATGTAGGCTTTGGAGATATCAGTTGCTGCCTGCAGGTTATTTCTTTTGTCAATATAATCTGAGGTCGCTTCTATAAAATCAGATTTGGACACTGGACCATCATCAGCTTTCAATATTTTCTTCAAAAACAGTCCAAGCTGTAAATAAAGGTAAAGAATCAATATCCTCACATTAAATCAGCAATGTAATTAAGTTTTTATGCTAAAAAAAGTAACAATAAAATGCAGACCTTGATTCCTTGAGAAACTAGAAGTGTTGAGAAGTCATTAACTATCTTGCTGAGGAAAGCATCAATCACCTATAAATATTCAGTGAATCAATGCAAAAAGTCTTATGAAATCTAAAACAACCAAGAGTATGAACTGACTGATATTAGAAAGTGTGAAAGTGTGGCTCTTGTTAAATGGATAGCAACTAAGTCTGCCACTTGCTATTAACTGGTCTTGAACAGCTTGGCTTGAGCCTTGATTGAAGGATAATATGAATGAATAAATGTGAAGTGAAAATATGATGGATCTTACCTACCATTGCATTCAAGGGAAACTCCTCATCCATGTTGCCATCTGTAAGATAAGCCTGTAGAAGCCAAAGGCCGAAGCGATCGAACAGGAAAGTTAGAGCATTGGTTGTTTTGGATTCTTCAATAGAGGCCTCGTTAGAGAGCTGGATAAACTCCCGTAGCTGCTCATATTTTGATAATTCCAATTCTTCCCCAGATTCATCAGCAGCTCTTTCAGTTGCAGTTAAGGCATTTGGTAATTCATTTGGGGAGGATGTGATCTTTACAGTTCCACCATACCTCCAAACCCCAACTCCACCTGCTTTCTTCCACTCATGATATCCTTTTAGACACAGAATGCAATCCACCACTTTATTTATTGACCCGCCCTGCACATATTAATTAACTTTTATATAAATATATATATATATATATATATGTATAAAGTTTATGGCTATAGTGTAAATGTGAAATACAGGTAAAGTAAAACGTTTAAAAGAATCTAAACCTTTTCCATATCTGATGTTTCAAAGGCCAGGAGCTGCTTGTCTTTAACTGCAGCCAGAAAGTTCCTCATGTTCTCAGAATCCTGATTTGGGGACTCTGCTGCCTCAGAAGAAGTCATAGAAGCTTTCACCACCTACATTTATGTTTTCAAAAAAGAGAAAAGGAATACTAATCAGGTTGTAGTATTGGTGTATTACATGCAACCAAGTTCATGTTAGAGTGTTTGAAAGAGAACCTTAGGAACAGCACCGGGATTGACTTTGTTGAGAACGTTGCAAAGAATGAATCCATTGCAAAGTGCACGGCGAAATTCTTCTTCAGAGGGATCTTTGGGCAGGAATTCCATTGCAACTTGATCCATCTGCCTTAACCACTCAGCTGCTTGGTACCTCCTTGAAGCTGATCAAGATAACAATAATTTTAGCTATATTTTTCATTTTTTATTAACTATTTTATCTCTAAATGATCTTAGTTTCAATAAGTACCTAAATTGTATTGCCCCATTTGTTCATTAACTGGTTGGTTGAAGGCATATGTTCAAATGGCCAGTCCAAGTAGACTGTGACCAGGTACAATAAACAGTTCCTATAAACTATTTTAGAGCAATAAAAACAAAAGTTACCCTACCCATGACTTGCTTGGCTTTATGAGGGGCTTTTTCCATCTCAGCTAAGGCCTTCATAGAGCTGACACTTGGGTTGGCACGCATCCATGGCCCATATTTCGGCAGTGAAGGATCTGGAATGGACATCACTGTATCCTTGTCACAGTGAAATTCTACATGGCCTACGCAACCGCAGCGGTAGCAGAAATCAGCTAAATGTTCATACTTGAATGAGACCCATATATTAGATTTTCCAGCTCTCGAAGCCCAAAACCCTGAGGGTAGTGGTTTACTAACATCTATTAGTACCCGAATCCTGAAGAAACCCCTTCTTATTCCATGTGAAGATATGGGATCCTCAATTTCCAACACCTTGCCTATCTGATCTCCAACCTTCTTTGCATTTTTGGGGCTCATTTGGTCCAATGAGAGACCATGCACCCGGACCCAGTAGGCCACTTGTGAGAAATCCAGCTCATCCAGAGTAAACCCTGGTTGCCATCGGTGCAAACATATGCAATACCCCATTACTGACCATGGCCCATCCTCCAATATCTGTTCAGCTGCTCTTGCTTCCTTGAAGGTGAACAGAAAGGTGTTCTCAGATAATTCAGTGATAGTGAAATCTCTCCATTCTCCCCACACTCTTCTGAAAACACCCTGTACTCCTCCTTTGCTCAGCGGCTTGTCTGCTATGATTTTTCCCACTAAAGCTAACCTTCTTCCATCTAACTCTCCAGCCTCACTTTCATCAAGGGTCAAAACTTTTCCTTCTATCCAGGCTGTTTCCATTGTGTTATCAAACCACCAGATGGCTAATCAAAGGAAATGGATTCACTCTATGTCTGATAGCAAGCAAACTTGAAATAAGTAAATAGAAACAAAGAGAATGAGATGGATAGGATAGGATAGGATACAGAGAGATTTAAGTTTTAAGTTTCTGAAAAGTACAGGTTATAGTGATGAAGATGAAGAATATGATCAGAGAAATGAAGGTGACAATATAAAAAGAGGCAAACAAAAAATGGTCATGGCCATGGAAGTAGGAGGTGGATGGTACAGAGACACCATCCACCATTAGTTGCAATGTCCATTGCTTTATACCAATAAGACATTTATAGAATTGGTAGCTCTATAATTCTCGTATCAAAATTTTCCTGTAATAACACTAGCAATCTAGAACAACCAGAAGCTGACAGTCAGGGAAGAATAAATGGTTTATAGGCATTAACTTTTCAGCCAAAGATACCAGCTTGAAAGCAAGCAACATTAGTGGAAATTCAATCATGAAGCGTAAGGTAAACATTAACTATTAAAATCACTAATCTGCCAATGAAAAACAATTTGATCATGACATGATTTATGTCTGCTTCCAAGCGAAATCCAAGCAAACTTGTTTAGCACTTATATGATTTTGTTATTTGATATACATGACAGACTTTTGAATAATTGCTATTTAGATATATTAGTTAGGTTTGAAGGTATCCTGGGGTTCAGAGGTAGTTTTCATTTATCCATATCTGTTATAGGTAAATTATCATGGGCTCCATGCAACAAATAGCCAATTTTAGGTGGATTTTTTTTTTCTTTTTTCTTTCCTTTCTCTCCATCATCCTTTTCTCTTCTATTCTTTTTGTTCCTCACTGGATATTCTGTGAAAATAGAGGCATTTTCTCAGGCAAGATTGCCCCTGACCCTGAGGGTAGAAAAGAAAATCGGATAAAACAAACCATCTAAGTTTTTTTGAGTATAAAGACATCTTGATCAATAACCTCCTCTGAAAATGCAACAACTGTACAAAATTTAAAAGGAATATTTCGAAGGGTAGGAAACTAGTTCCCATATAGTGTAGAATCCTCAAGGCAAAACCAAAAATTTTCCGCGAGGAGTAGACCGGCTCCTTCTAAATTCAGGCATCAGATTAGTGTTACTTCCCTCCTTCGACCTGTCAGTTTTTCCTCCCTGCAATGGTACTACCGCTTGCGGTTGCACTAGTCCCCTGTACATGATGAGAATGCATTATTGGTTATAAACTAGAAATCAGGATACAAATCTTAAACTTGTGAAACACTTTAAGATTATGTCAGGTTTTATTTATACCTTTGTTCAAAGTTGTGTGGATACCTTGACAGGTTGTGCCCAAGCTTCTTCATCTTCAAGGCAGCATACATAGGAGAGCCAAGAAGTGATTGCTCAGTTTCTGGCTCAGAGAAGTCACTTTTTGGAGGCTGCTCCATTTTCTCACCAGCATCCATTTCAGAAAGCAATGTCATTGCGACATCAGTTTTCTCAAGTGTTGCTGGCAGTTGGTGCTTTATTTTAGCCTTACTGTCAGCTTTGTTTTTCCTAATTCCACCTTGCCTAACATTAAGTGCTTGCCTAAACTGCTCATCTTCAAGTTCTGAGTGGACTTTCTTAATGCTAAGTTTACGGAGGTTGTATAACGCGTCTGAGATATTCTCTTGTTTTGTGGTTTCTTGGAAACTGGAATGGACCCCAGGGGAGGTGGCATCTGAAGATGGGGTCACAGTAGTTGTGGCAAAGGATTTGTTTACAGGTACTCTAGCCGGGAATGGTACTCTAGAGATTGGTTGATTGTCAACTGATTCAACCTTGGTCCTGCTTCTGTTGGAGGCTCCTCTATCAGTGGATGAGGATCTCCTAACAGGAGGGGATGGTGACCTTGCCTTTAAGGCACTTGCTAATCTTTCTTCGGCTGGACTAGGCATCTTCGGCAACATCTCCTTGTCTGCGAATGCAGATGGAAATCTTGACCTCCTTTGCATACCAGAAGAAGCGCTTCTGCTTGTGGCCTGAAAATACAATAATTAGATAAAAAAAATTTTTCATTATTCAGCCAGGGGTCCCGACCACCCTAAAATGGAAAATTTTCCATTTAGGCCTTTTAATTTTTTTAAATTTTAAATTAATAAAAATAAAATTACATTTTAGAACCTAAAAATGATAAAAATTTGATTTAATCCTTTAAAAATTATAAAAATATAAACAGTGTTACATTTTTACCATCGTCAAAATTTAATATCAGTCCCTGCTAAAGAAAATTTTCTGCCTTCCCCCTGTATTCAGCCAAGTTCAGTTGAAAGGCCATCACGTTTTAAAGTTACCTCAGAGGATCTATTATAGTCACCAGGCTTAATGCTCGAAGACGTTCCATGTCTTGGAATTTGGAAAGGAGAAACCGCTCTTCCTCTTTGAGATTCGGTCATGCTTCGAACGTTTCCAACTTTTAGTTGTTCTACTTCAGCTTCCTTCTTTTCCAATGCAAGTTTAAGATTTGATATCTAAAACAGATTTTTGAAAGATAAAAACCATGATAATGGAATAAGGTCCTATTGAAGGAAATAAAGTTTGCATCCAATCCAAAATATATTAATAAGAAATGCACTTGAACATGTTAGATTTTCACCTCTTCTTTAAGTTCTTGGATTTCACCAGTTTCCTTGTTGGATCGAGCTGCCCCAAGTTCTATGGAAGCGACCCTCTCGGCAAACTTCAGAGTGCTAATTGTCTCTCCAATGGCATTAACTTCAGGACTTATATGTACAAACATTAACGTTTTAGCTTGCCCACCTATGACAAGCAAGAATGATATGAATATATATCACTATTATCGAATGACTAAAAATAGGATATATATATATATATGTATACATATATATACCTAAAGAATCCTGCAATACTTGAGTAAGCTTGCTGTTTCTGTAAGGAATATGTGCACTCTTCTGTGCAAGAGCAGAGATGACATCTCCTAGTGCAGACAGTGATCTATTGATATGTTGTGCTTCCTTCAATCTTTCGCCTACAGCCTCAGATTTATCCACTCTCTCACTCCCAGCCAAGTCAACCAAATGCAGGCAACCTTTGAGAATAGATCCCGAAACCAACTCTTTTCCATATACGTGAATAGTCAAAACACTGAGGATGACAAACGTGCCAACAAGATAATTTTAAGTTGCTTTAGTTCAGTAGCTTGCTAGCATGAAAATAAAGAGAAGTTTTACAGCAATGGCCCACCTGTGAGAGCGGCTACTTCGCTCATTTAAAGCAGTGGCACCTACAGCACGATTCTTTTGACCAATTCTCATAAACTCAAGAACATCTTGAGTACTTGAAACTGGAACCCAACTTGCATCAGGCACATTTAGGCCATTCAACTGAGAATTGTTACGAATATCCAATGTAGATGTTGTTAAGGTGAACTAAACCCCAAGATAGAAATTAAGCATTAACTTAAACAGTAATAAGCTAGACTCCTTCTGAAGTTGCAGTCAAACTATGTAAAGTAAACTAGAAACTAAATGGAAAAGGATATCTTCTATTAGAGCCATCCATGACTAATAAATCTCTCACTTGTTCATTGTATATTTCAATCATCTGCACCCCAACTTCATATCTAATAAAGTCTGATCTCTCCTTGTATATTTGAAACAGGTCACGTAAAGCACGGTAGTTTACGCCCCATGTTTGCTCGGTAGTCATATCTGGGCCACTCTATGAAGAACAAACAACAAGAAATCAAGAATAGCAATTTCCAAGTTGAATTGATAGAATATTACAGAAAAGGTTTGTCCATCGGAAGAAAAGAAGACTCTATGCATTTGCATACGCAAATAGAGTGGATGAATATACCATGGTGTATGTCTTTCCTGATCCAGTTTGTCCATATGCAAAGATACAAACATTAAACCCATCTAGGACAGATCTGATCAGTGGTTGAGTGTCGATATATATTTGTTCTGCACATTACATTATCGATTATGCAAAATGTAAGTACAAACAAGTGAAGGATAAAAACAACTTAAGTGAATGGATAGGAAATACCTTGTGAGACATTTTGTCCAAACACCTTGTTAAAGGAGAATACTTTTCTTGCATCCTTGCCCTGCTTTAAAGGATTGACAATCATGATGTTTCCGTTTTCTCCTATATAATATACGGTTGATTGTCCATTTGTTTGGCCTTGCAGAAAGGGTCTCACTCTACAGTACACTCTTATCGTTCCTGTTCGAAAACCATAAAAGAGTCAAAATGTATAAATATCCAACGCGAAGAAGAGTAATAACAACAAAAGAACGAAAAAGTGCACACCTTTGAGGTCTTGAACTTGATTGTAAAGCATGCGGTTTTCTTCTAATACCTTGTGGTAAGAAGAGGATGCCACCTCAAGATCTTTGATATGATGCTCTAAAACCGCAGAAAATATTGTTAAACAACCACCGGGAAGTCTATGGTAAAACAATGCTATAGATTCTTACCAAGCCTCCTAAGTTGTTCCGCCCAATTCGAGTGAATTTGTTTGACTCCAAGCTTTGTTTCTTGAAAATCTAATTTGATCTCCTAGAATGATATAAGCAAAACATAATTGTACAAGGTGTATATTGTTGAGAAACTTCACAAACTACCAAATGGTAGCATTTTGGGTATAAGGGAAAATGTTTAAACCTTGAGCTCTCTCTGGTGAAGATGAATAAGTTGTGCATATGCAGTTGAATGGTTAACTGTTTGGTGAATAACCTCACGTTTACCACCACAGATGCAGAACTTGAAGAAATCATTCGATGCCCGGCTAGTCCTTTGACCAAGATACAGTGAGATAGCTTCCATAAAATCAGATTTTGATAGAGAATTGAAGTCAGTTTTCAAGATTTTCTTCAGAAATAGCCCAAGCTGGAACACATCAGAAAAACAAACTATTAGATCACTACAATGGCAATAAGGTCTTCATCTTTGCCCCCAACAAGAATCTCAGTCACTTGCTTGAGTGGTAATAGCAAGAGTGGTAACTGAAACTTATCATTACCTGAGTACCCTGAGAAACAAGCAATGCTGAGAAGTCCTTAACTATCTTGCTGATTAGTGTATCTATTACCTGCAAAGTTTAACCAATCAATTAATCAAACAGGACTGCATTATATAAGATATAATGAAGAAACGACTCATTGTTTGCTTTTCAGTTTAGACAGCAAGAATATTTCATCATTGAACTACAATTCGACATGGATCTTACCTACCATTGCATTCAAGGGAAATTCTTCAATCTCATTGCTCTCTCTAAGGTAAGCTTGTAGAAGCCAAAGCCCAAAGCGGTCGAAAAGGAAAGCCAGAGCATTGGCAGTTTTGGATTCCTCAATTGCAACTTCATTAGAGAGATGGAGAAACTCCAATAATTGTTCATATTGTGATGACTCTGATCCATCCAAAGAATCATCAGCACTTTCACTTCCAACCAAGGAGGGTGGTGACCCTTTCGGCAAAGCTGTAATCTTCACGGTTCCTCCATACCACCAAACTCCAACGCCTCCTGCTTTCTTCCATTCGTAATATCCTTTCAGACAAAGAATGCAGTCTACAACTTTATTCATAGACCCACCCTGCCAATTAAAGCCTTTCATGTTCATAAAACAGCTAGCATAGCTACTAGATACCATTGAGATAGAAAGGGAGAAATTATGCTTCTTAATGAACTATTTGTATAACGAAGTTTAAACTACTTGGTTGCCAAGTAGGCCATCAAACGAGTATTGAAGATTGAAGGTGCAGTAGTCCATTAGAACATTTAAGTTTCTCAAGGTTCATTTTGAACTTTCTGACAAAATGCAAAATTTTAACACCGCCCGTTATTATGTGATTCTGAAACTGAAATGTTGTGTCACAACCCATCCTAGCTTGCTAGGCCATATCATGAGACACAAACAGGAATTTTCTCCTTGGTATCCACAAGTAACCCAAAGTTTTGCCAATCTCAGGTGCACCTACACTGCAACTACACAGATTCGAATATACGTCCTCATACACAAAGTAGGTATCCATTCCACCCAGTGCATTCCTCTGTGTGTGAGAATGTCAATTTGAATCTGGAGAGATATACTTGATGAAGGCAAAACCTTTAGGGACTTGTGGATAACCAAAGAGGACAATTCCGATTTGTGTCTAACAATATACCCCAACGAGCTAGGTTGGGTCGTGCCATGTTGAGTTTCAGTATATGTAAAGACTGAGGCCTTTAAAATGCATCTTTTAGGAAAAGTCAATACCTTTTCAACATCAGAAGCTTCAAATGTCAATAGTTGCATATCTTTTACAGCTACCAGGAAATTCCTCATGTTCTCGAAATACTGGATTGCAGACTGTGCTGCCCCTTCTGTTGACTGCACTGGGATTACTGGATTTTCCACTATCTGTATTAATTACAAAAAGAAAAAAACAAGTTTCATATTTCTCAAAAAAGAAAAATATTGGAGGGTAGAAATTAAGAAATGTAAATGAGTTGCAGCAACAAATTCCATTTAGAACCTTAGGAATAGCTCCAGGATTGACTTTGTTGAGGACATTGCAAAGAATGAGACCATTGCGAAGTGCAAGGCAAAACTCTTCTTCAGAGGGTTCTTTGGGCAGGGATTCTGAAGCACCCTGGTCCATCTCTCGTAGCCATTCTGTTGCTTGGTACCTCCTTGAAGCTAATTTGACATAAATAAATCAAGGATTAATTACATTCTTTAAGCTCTGAATTAAATGATAACTGTCATCATTCTTATTTTTTATCTGCCCTAGTCACAGTTATCATATGTTTTCAAGGAGAAAACTTTGATTCGTAGATAATAATTTTGAAGAATACAAAGTTGTTTTTTTAGCTAGATAGTATGTGATGATTAGCGGATCATACTACCACTTCTTTACCACGTTCTTAGCACAACAAGAGTTTCTGTCACAATCATGACATCACTGTACCAAACGCTAAAGACTATATATTCAAGTTTGTCTATTTATTTCACAGAAAATAACTTTAAAAATTTAAACCACTTCCTACAAAAATTGATATTATTTTTATGTTTGAATCATTTTATTTAAAATATTTTTCAGTGACAAATTTTGCAAAAATCATGTTTTGAAAATTGTTTTCAAAAATATTTTATAATAACTAATATATTATATAATTTTAATAATAACCAATGCTTCATTAAATTTTATAGTTATAGTAAAGTTTAAAGCGATAAATAAAGCTAAGTAGGATGTAAAAATAATATTATCTATATTATTAAAATATTTTAGTTTTATAATATAAGACAGTTATTATTAAATATTTTGAAATTATTATATATTCTTAAAATTAATATAATTTTTTCAATAAAATATTATGAACATTATTGAAAATTTAAATTTTAGAATTATTATTAATTTTACAATTTATTTATTAAAATATTATTAAATAATTTTATTAAAATAATGAATTATATTAATAATCCATTATATGTTTAAATATAAATATATATATGTTTAAAGTGTTGAAAATTATAATATTTGAGATTAAAATTTTAATATTTTAAAAATTAAAATTAAAAGTTTGTTATTATAATAATATTTGACTTTATTAAGTTAATTTTAATATAAAAATCAAATTACTCACGAGTTTTTTTCAAAAAGTAACATACACTTTTCAAAAAGTAACATACACTATTCAAATGGGGAAGTCACGGTCACGATTTTTTATTTTCTATTAATTAATAAACCATTTTCTGTTATCAAATTATTTTTTATGAAATAAACACAAAAAATTATTAAATAAATTTATTTCTATAAAACAAACATATCATGTGCTCACAACGTCTATCCAACACAAGGTAAAATAGTGACAATACCTTACTAGAGGTCTAAAGATTGTGACATAGTATATACTTAGGCCTCCTTTGGTTTGGCTTTTAGGGCCAGTGAGGTACAGTTGGGGTAGATTTATGCTACCAATCTCACTGCTATGCTGTTTGGTTCAGCATTGCAGTTGAGTAAAAAATCATTTCAACCTCACTGCTATGCTGAAAAGGGGCTGGAGCTTTCAGCAGCAATTGAGGGCATTGGGGCAGTAGGTATTTCTAACAGATAAAAATACTCATACTTTTATTTATTATTTTACCATTTTATCTTTCAAAGTTAAACTAATTTCTTTATGTTACTATATTTTTTTAATTAAAATTCATCCGTTTAGATACTTCAAAATTTGATCCAAGTATAATGTTACTATTTGTGAAAATAATATTTATCATTGATATAAAAGAATATTTAACTATAAAAATTAAAAATAATTATCATTTTATCTAATAAATAATTTAAATTGATTATATAATTCGTTAAAATATTTATAATAAAATATTAGAAGATACATTTTAATATTTTATTAAATAAATTTATAAATTCACATATTTTAATAATTTTAAAAAATAAAATAATTTTAAAACTTCTATTATATATCAATTCTAATCGATATCCTTAATAGTCATTTTTTATTCTCACATCACTGCTAGAGTTTCGTTTGAATCCAAGCACACACTCCACCATTATTTCTAATCTCCCTGCAACAGTTTTTAATCTCACCGCTACAGTAACTAATCTCACCGCCACTACTATTTTTAACCTCACCGGAGGCAAACACACCGCTCATCCAAACTAAGCCTTAATCGGTCCTTCCTCAAGAACCGAAAGGAATAGTTTTGCCAAACGACGGACGTCTCAAAACTTTACACAGCTGCCATCAAATTAACATGCTTCTTATTCCAGTTTACCCAGATGATCCCCTTTTTTTTTTTTATCATCTTAATATTTATGGACTGCCTAATGAAAAATAAGTTAATACAATTGTTGTCCAACTTGCGTTTAGCCCCATCAATAAGGAAAAGAAAAATAAAGCAAAGAGGGAGATGCGCTTTATTAGTTGGAATGTCTGAATACCCCTCCCCCCACACCAAATATAAAAGTAAGGTGGGTCTAAGCTAAATCAAAATCTTCATAATCAAGAACTAAACCTAGTTAGCTCTCCCTTTATCATGGCATTGGAAGTGGTGACTGCACTATATCATTTTCCACACCAACATCATGCATGTACCATATTGAAACCAACAGAGTTAAATAATGATAGTAATAATAATACAAGAACTAGGAGTCCTCTTAAGTTATCCTAGGATGTAGTTTGAAGGATTGTTGTGGAGATGGTACCTGCTTCTTCAGCTTTTCTTTGAGCAAAGTCATAATAAACATTGAAGGTATCTTCAGAGAGTGGATTCTCCACATTGTTAGAGGGTAAAGCCTTTAAGCCTCTGGGATTCCTGGAAGGAGAGGTGGTTTCCTGTGGCATTTTTCTCTCTGATCTCTGAAACAAAAAGAGAATGAAATTGCATCAGAAACAATGGTATTGGTAGTCATTTTTGCATTATCGTCTATTTAAGACAGAATGTTGGTAGTAGCAGTTACCAGCAACATGGAAAAAGAAAATAAAAAGAGGCATGCGGATGGAATCAAATAAATAACAAAAAGACGAAGAAAGAACCAGTCCTTCCCACAAACAAGCTAGACATTCTTCAAGAAAACAACTTATTCGTTTATATATAAGCAAAGAACAGTAAACCTTGAAGGGTGTGGCAGAAACTCGAAATAGGATGAAACTGATCAGTTTAAGTATTGGTTGGATCCAAAATTATATATACATCTGACAAAGAAAGAAATAAACCAAGAAGGAAGAAGGTGAAGCTGGTTTCCCATGTGGTGTGAAAGACATGCATTCATCAAATAAAAAACTCAAAATATAAGGTCTTATATATAATGGCTATACCCTACTTAAAGGTCTATGCATGCTTCTACTATTTTTATCAATACTATAAACTACTAAAAATAAATTTTAAACTATAAAATGGTTTGATGTATTATATATTTAAAATTAATTATAGAATATAATTAGATTGCTTGATAAATATAGATTTTAAATTATAAAAATTAATTAATTTTTTATTTTTATTCTTAAATTTTAAACATTTCGTGTTATTCTAAATAAAATTAAATTTTAAATGTAACGTTTTTATAGAATAATATAATATTAAAATAAGTAAAATAGAATTAATTGAAAATATTCTTCACTAAGTGATAAGTCGCTCTTATCTACTTATTATTTTTCACATTTTTATAGAAAAATTCTATCGAGTTGTTTTTATTTTGGATTATCAAACTGCGAAAAAAAATCATTGAAAATATTAATTTTTAATTGATTTAATTTTTCAATGTTCTATCAAACAAGGCCTTACTTAAAAATCAGAATTAGTAAACTATACGAGTATTACTATTCAAATCCAAGTAAATATTATTATTCTTCAGATATTCAAATTGTAAAAAAATCAAATTTAATATTTTTAATCATATGCTATTTATCTGAATCCAAATATGTTAAAATTAGAATTTTAAAATAATTTTAAATAAAATTTATTCATAATTAACAATAAATAAATGTAAAATAAATTAACAAAAGTAGTTAAACAACAATCCAAACAAATTAAAATAACAATTTCAGAATAATTTAAATATACCTAACAACTTAAACATAAGAATTCCAAACAAAATATAATGGCATATATTATAATTTATCCTAAAGGCACATTTAGGTTTAAGCTAACGTATCATTATGTAAAAATATACATTACAATACCATAATTGTATATAATGTTTCATATCATTAATAATCTACCCTAATTATATAACGCTAATTGTATATATTATAATTTACTATAAAGTTGATTTTATTATAGAATATTAATTAAATTTTTTAAAGTAATTTAACTAATTGAATTGATCAAAAGGGATACGGGCAAATTTAGTGATTCTATGACTCATTTCATTGTTTAGTTAGTTAGGCAAAGATTTAAAAGAAGTTACATGAGATTTAAGAGAAGAACATGTTAAAAGATAAATTTTTTCTAATAAAAATTAAACATATTTAAAATAATTACTTTAATTATTAATTATTATATTTAATTTTATTATTAATTTATTTTTATAAGTTATTTTTAATTTGTATAAATTATAATTAAGGTTCAAGGAAGTATTGATGGTTAAAACATGATTTTATATATAAGGTTTGGAATTTAAATTTTATTGAAAACAAAATTTAAGTATTTTGTAATTAATATATTTGAATTATTTGAGGAATTTGAATAATAAATATTTAAATAAATTTATTTATATTCACTTTGAATTCATAACGAATAGTAATTTTAATATTCAAATTGTAAAATTTAAACAAGATGCGTTAAATATCGGTATTAATAGAACATGGCATCCTATTCTAAATAACTGGTTTTATATGTATGTGTAAGAAATAGCAAAAGGCACAATTTCTTTGTTTCTTTTTATGTTGCTTTGTCTCTTGTGGGACCATTTTAATGGTTGGACCGGACGGCAAGATTTGGCCAAAATGATGAATGGGGGGGGCAGGCAATTAACTTTTGTTTGCTTTTAAAAGCCTTGAAATATGATGTTGTTTAATGTCTAATCATGCCTTTTACTTTTCTTTTTTCTTTCCATTAAGCATGTATATTTGTAGACTGATTACATTTCTTGATTAGGATTTGTAATGATTATTAGTTTGGCATGGAATTCAATTGAGCCATGCATGCCCATACGAGTTACAATTCTTCATTTTTATATTCAGCCCACCATATTTTGACTCGTACAAGTCTGGATTTCTTTTTCCAAGAGTGGTTCAAGCTATTTTTCATTAGAATTTTTAGATAGGAGCATGATATTACTTCCACACAATTTGTTCTGTCAGATGTATTTTACTAAATGGATTTTTTTAAAATTTTGTAAGTACTTTTTTGTCTATATTATTGTTGATACTGTGTAAAATAAGAGGGGAGTGATTGTTATGGAGGTCGGTTCACCTAGTTGAGGCAAAGAGCTGGAGGTTATGGAGAGTGGTCATGAAAAGAATGTAAAGGTCGAGAGTTGAAACTATGTTGGCTGATGGTAGACTTAATATTCTTAAAAAGTTCCCCTTTCTTCATCGTTCCTGAGGGTATTTATAGGTAGGGGTCCCATGTAATATGGCGTTAACATGTTGAACTTTTCATCTAGCCATCATTACAAAGCATGTGAGAGCGATGTCTTCGGTGAGACGAGGATGTTTATAGCAGGACAGATATTTGAGCCCATGTAATTTGTTATAACTCTAATGGGATAAAATAGTTGAGCCCACATGATATTTGATGACCAAACGACTCTATGTTCACAATGAAGATTAGGTCATTTGTCGCCTAGGTAGTGATCCCAAGAGGGTGAGTTCACAGGTGACCTCCCGGATTGCCGGTGGTAGGTTTACTATTCAGACGTCTTCTACGCTTGCTACGTGTCTTAACATAGATGGGGTTATAACAATATCCCCCCTTTGAATGGATAGGAAGGTTATAAAGTAGTCTTCCTCAAGACACTTTAATATGATAACTTTCTCTTTTCCAGGTTGTTTTAGATGGTGGCTTTATTCTACGGTGAAACATTATATCCAAACGTTTACAATTCCGCCATAAATGTACTCTGAGGATTGAACTTCTAGAGTGTCGTGATAATGATGAACGACGACCTTTTGGAATAGGTGGTAAGTTGCTATTGGGTGTCATTTGTTCTTCGAAACGATGCATTTTGAGAGATAGGTCTATATAATCTCTTGGTTTTCTTCTTCGAGATTTCTTTTGTCTCCTCTTCTTTTTGAAATTTTTGCAACTGTTGTTAGTGATTTACTAGTCTTTATTGGTTTTTTGGAATGATTTCTACATTTTTGAAGTTCTTTTGTTTCAATTATCTTTACCACTTTTGTTCTCTACCGCTATCAAAGTTATTTTCACCATTTTGCTAAAAATTTGTTAACAAATGGCTAGAGGAGATAAACAATCTAGCAGAACTCAGGGAAGATGTAGTGGTCTTATTGGTCGTGTTTTGCCAAAAGAAGCGGCAAAAAGTCAGAAAGCAGCCATAATGAAGTTTGACAGAGCTACTATCATTAGATCCAAAGAAGGGTGATGAGCCTTCTATTAGTCTCAACTATCTGTGTTCCAT